>NW_028263380.1:27217184-27272184 GCF_051168715.1 Poecilia mexicana | reverse complement strand
GTCCCCACACGTCCTCAGACATCCTCACATGTCCTCACACGTCCCCACACGTCCTCAGACGTCCTCACATGTCCTCACACGTCCTCAGACGTCATCACATGTCCTCACACGTCCCCAGACGTCCCCACATGTCCTCACACGTCCCCAGACGTCCCCAGACGTCCTCACACGTCCCCACATGTCCTCACACGTCCTCACACGTCCCCAGACGTCCCCACATGTCCTCACACGTCCCCAGACGTCCCCACATGTCCTCACACGTCCCCAGACGTCCCCACATGTCCTCACACGTCCCCAGACGTCCCCACATGTCCTCACACGTCCCCAGACGTCCCCAGACGTCCTCACACGTCCCCAGACGTCCCCACATGTCCTCACACGTCCTCACACGTCCCCAGACGTCCCCACATGTCCTCACACGTCCCCAGACGTCCCCACATGTCCTCACACGTCCCCAGACGTCCCCACATGTCCTCACACGTCCCCACATGTCCTCACACGTCCTCAGACGTCCCCACACGTCCCCACGTCCTCCGATAGCAGGACGAGTCGCAGATCCGTCGCCGCTGCTGAGTGTTTACATGCCAACAAGCAGGAAGCCTGCAGACTTTCCATGTTTGAACTTTCAGCAGCTGACTGTCGCAGAAAGAATGTGAGCGAGTGAAGGCCGTCCAACAGGAAGTGGCTGTGGAGAGAAAGTGTTTTCTCTGCAGGAGCGGTGAAATGTGACGATGCGTTGGAGCAGAAACCAAACATCAGGGAGCCGTCGGATGACCTGAACATTCACCAAACGTCTCAGCATCGTTTTCTCTTCTTGTCTTGAAATATTTTCTGCTTCGTTTCATTCGGAGGCGCTGTGGTTTCCTTCCAGGATTAAAGTTTAATCACATCTGGCTGAAACAAAGCATGACACATTCAACACCGTGCTGCATCACAGCCGGATCGGATCACGGTAAACGGACGCTGAATGTAGCAGACAGTGAGACGGTCTGCCAGGCGTCGTTTCGTAAAGTTCAGATTCTTTACGTTGACTCTCTTCCAAACACGGCGCCATAAAAATCTGCTCTAAGGATTCATATTTGGGCTTTTTGTTTTTATTACATTGAATATAATTTCAGATTTTTGTCATTCTGTCTTTGTTGAATTAAAACACGAACTTTTAATGTTAAAGGTAAATATTCTGAGCAACAGACGATAAATGATTAGGAACCGAATAGAAACAGAAGGTCTGACAGCAGCAACAGACATAAAAGTTCACATTAAAACTAAATATAAAGAAATAATAATAACATAGCGTACAAGACAAAGGGAAAAAACTGCAGCTTTAATAGAATCAGTAATACTGGATGCAACGATATTAAAATTTGGACTGATATCGATACATAAATGAAACTCGTTGTTTCTCAGTTATTTTGTCTCTTCAGGAATACCCGACATGTTTCGACGCTTCGTCTTCATCGGAGGAACGACGACAAAGACGTCGTAATTATTAAATGTTTATTTCAGGAGATTTTAAAGTCAGTTTTGTGTCGACTTGTTTGTTTCTCTGTAACCACAGAGATGAACATTGAATACCTTTGTAAACCAGGATCTACCTGGTTAAAGGATCCGACACATGAAAGCTGCCAGAACCAGAACCAACTGGACCAGAACAACAGGACAGAAAAACTCCAGGAGACTCAACCTGCAGCCATGCAGCGGCTCTGATCTGATAACGGTGTTTGCGTCTCATCTCAGGTGCTGAAGGTCATAAAGTTAATGACCAACTGTTGTTCAGATTCCCAGCTTCAGCTTTAACTCATTAGATTCACAAGCTGGAAGCATTTTGGATCCAGTTGGTTCGTTTTGGATCCAGTTGGTTCGTTTTGGATCCAGCTGGTTCGTTTTGGATCCAGCTGGTTCGTTTTGGATCCAGCTGGTTCGTTTTGGATCCAGCTGGTTCGTTTTGGATCCAGCTGGTTCGTTTTGGATCCAGCTGGTTCTGAAAACATTAAATAAGTGAAGAGATTTGCTTCAGAGATCCGTTTGGTTTTGGACCCGATTCAATCAGAGAAATCTTCCCTGGTTTCATTAAAACCATAAATGTTCCTCAGGTTGATGTCTGACTGCCGGCCTTCATCGCCGCTGGGTGAGGATGATGAGGAGCTCTTTCTAAGGTCCGTTTGCGCGACACATTCAGAGGAAAGTGACTCACAGATGACAGCAGAAGACAGAAACTGTGACGAAGCGATCCGGAGACAAAGACTCTCTTGTCTGCTGGTTAGCAGCTGGTTGTGAAAGCAGCAGGCATGCAGAGAGGCAGGTTCCTCCGTCAGGGCGGGGAACGGTCCGCACAGGAACGGCCCGCAGCATCACCCCGCCTGCATCCAGTCCGGCAGGTAAGGCCCAGGGCCAGGATTACAGCCGGGATTACAGCTAATCCTGCAGCTTAACCTCCAAGATCTGACTGTCAACAGATGAAATCTCTGCAGATCCAAAATTCATCAGAGAAAATTTCATAAACAAAATATAGATGCAGATCAGCTGAATCATAGAACCTCAACCTTTGTCTAGTTTTAGTGCAAATATCTTCTTAGACTTGAAACAAAACCAACTTACAAAGAACTTTTTAGTAAAATAGAGAAACTGATCTACAGCCAATTATTGAATATTGATCAAAGCACCAGATCTGCTGTAGATTTTTGGGAAAAATATTTTGTTTTCCATGTTTATTTATTGTATCTTTTATCATGATAAGACTTTATTTATTGTTGTAATAAATTCCATATTAAAAAAAACAAACTTTCCACATAGTGATGATCTAGTTTCAGTATTTTCTCCAGTGTTACATATTTCATGTTTATTGATGATTTGATGTTGGAAGTCGACAGAATGTAATGTTTGTTTCTGTAATTTGTTTTTATGACTTTTTATTTTTGTTTTAATGATATAAATCACTTTGAACTGCTTTGCTGCTGAATTGTGCTCAGAAAATAAACTTTATATCAATAAAGGTGAAATCATCACTTTAGAGATGCGAATAATAATTATTTATGCGACAGATTTCCTAAAGAAACATTTTACAAATGGTTGTTTTTGTCAGCCATAACAAATCTGAAAAAGTAATAAATAGTTAGAATTGTTACAACAATCATTTGATCACAATATTTTATTGTGATAAAATTTCCCTTCCCTGTTTTAACTTATTTTTTAGGAAGACATTTTTTGCACTAATTTTTCTCTGTAAGTTGGATACAGCTGAGCAAAGGTCAAAGGTCATCTCCACTGACCGTTTCAGAACCGTTTGGAGTCCAAACTGCTCAGAACCTTTGGCCCCACACCCAGTCTGGACCTGGTACCATCTTAGAACCTTCCAGACCTCCAGAACCAGCTGAGGCAACCCGGCCGGTTCTGGAGCAGAACCAGGTCCATCCGCTCAGACTCTAAAAACGATCCGGATCTCTGTGCTGATTGGTTCTGGTTCTGCTGGACAAGCAGCCTCCAGCCTTACTGAGGTCCAAATCTGACCCAAACAGAGCCAGAACCGGAAGTAGCATCACTGCCATCCTGTCCCTAACCCTAACCACTTCCGGTCAAACTTAACGTGGCTAACAGGAGCAGCTGCTGCGCGCCGTGACGTCATCAGCTTGTTTACAGGCGCTGGACCCGTCCGAGCCAGCAGAACCTACCGGACCTCCTGCTGCCTCTCTGCCTCCATCTTCGTTTTCATCTTCAGCTTCGGGAACTTGAACTTCTTCCTGTCCTGCTGTTTCTGCGCAGAGTCGTCCGGACCCGGTTCGGTTCTGGAGAACAGAGTTCTCAGAGACTTCCTGGAGGACTTCTTCTTCTTCTCCTCCATGTCCGCTGCTTCAGGCTGCTGCTGCAGATGACAGCTGCTGCTGCTGCTGCGGCTCTTTGAGCAGAACCGCAGCTCAGGTGCGGGCCACGCCCCCCACCCGGAACCCCCCCTCCCCCCTTCCTCCCTCACACACACACACACACACACACACCTGGCAGAGACAGCTGCAGTTGAAAAACCCGGATCTAGACCCGGGATCAGGATCTTCTGGTTCTGCAGCACCAACAGATTCTTCTCCATTTATTATCATATTCATTCATTTGAAAGGTTGCATAAACCCACCAATTAGAGCCGCCGCAGACATGACGTCACCCTTGCTCTCCAGCTGCTGGTTTATCATGAAGATAAATATTAAAATAATTTTATCTTCTGTAAATGATAAACGAGTCTAACAGAAAAATGTTTCAGTTTCTGCTAACTGAATATGGGTCAGTATGGCAGGCCGATTTAACATAGAATCAACTTCACCACACTCCTATATCTGAATCTGGTTTATGACTGTAAGTTAATTAATGTATTTCTAATTACATTTTAATTTATATAAATGACGTCAGATTTACGATTAGGTTTAATTCAAGACATCTACACTAGCTTTTTCCGACTAATCATAATTCTGATGAAATAACCTAAATATATTTTTAGATATAAGATCTAATTTGTGTAAAGTAACGTAAAGCAAATAACGATTCATACACTGCTCAAAAAAATAAAGGGAACACTCAAATAACATCCTAGATCTGAATGAATGAAATATTCTCATTCAATACTTTGTTCTGTACAAAGTTGAATGTGCTGACAACAGAATCACACAAAAATCATCAATGGAAATCAAATTTATTAACCAATGGAGGCCTGGATTTGGAGCCACACACACAATTAAAGTGAAATGTTCCCTTTATTTTTTTGAGCAGTATATATATATATATATATATATATATATATATATATATATATATATATATATATAAAAAATTCCCTTCTCACCCTCCGTGGGTGGTCTCTCTTTCATCCTCTGAGCTCGGGTCCTCTACCAGAGGCCTGGGAGCTTCAGGTTCTCCTCCAGTATCTTGGCTGTGCCTAGAACTGCACATTTCTGGACTGAGATGTCTGATGTTGTTCCTGGGATCTGTTTGAGCCACTGCTCCAGTTTGGGGGTGACTGCCCCGAGGGCCCCGATGACCACAGGCACCACTGTGGTCTTCACCTTCCAGGCCTTCTCCAGTTCCTCTCTGAGGCCCTGGTATTTCTCCAGTTTCTCCTTTTTCCTGATGTTGTGGTCACTTGGTATTGCTACATCCACCACAACGGCTTTCCTCTGTTCTTTATCCACCACCACAATGTCCGGTTGGTTCTCCATTACCATCTTGTCTGTCTGGATCTGGAAGTCCCACAGGATCTTAGCTCGGTCATTCTCCACCACCTTTGGGGGTGTCCCCCATTTTGACCTCGGGGCTTCCAGTCCATATTCTGCACAGATGTTCCTGTACACTATGCCCGCCACTTGGTTATGTCGTTCCATGTACGCTTTCCCTGCCAGCATCTTGCACCCTGCTGTTATGTGCTGGACTGTCTCAGAGGCCTCCTTGCACAACCTACACCTTGGGTCTTGTCTGGTGTGGTAGATCTGAGCCTCTATTGCTCTGGTGTTTAGTGCCTGTTCCTGGGCGGCCAGGATGAGGGCCTCTGTGCTGTCCTTGAGTCCAGCTTTCTCCAGCCATTGGTAGGATTTCCTGATATCAGCCACTTCAGTTATTTGTCGGTGGTACATCCCATGTAGGGGCTTTTCCTCCCATGATGGTTCCTCCAGCACCTCGTCCTCTGCTCCCCATTGTCTGAGACATTCGCTGAGCACATCGTCCATTGAGGCTTTGTCCTTGATGTATTTATGGATCTTGGATGTTTCATCCTGGACAGTGGCTCTCACACTCACTAGTCCTCTGCCTCCTTCCTTACGGCTATATATACATATATATATACACACTAAATCCCTTCCTGTTTCACTGGTTTCTTTCCAGCTGGTTCCAGTCACTTTAAGCAGAAATTATTTATTCTGATTTTATCTCCTTAAGTCACTCCTACATTTAAAACTCTGATTTATCAGGCTCCCCACCGGAAACATCTTCTTGTCTCTAATTAATTAATCAATTCCTACAGCTGTTATTCAGGTCGGGTGGATTCACAGCGCCCTCTAGTGGTCACTCTGCAGTCTGCTGACTGGTCACACAGCGCCCTCTGTCGGCTGCTCTGTCCTCTCTCTGCAAAAGGCTGCAGTAACCCTTTTCCCCCTCAAGATGGCGCCTCCTTCCCGCTCAGGTCAGGAGGACCTTGACGCAGCCGCAGAGTGAACTCCCTCCTTACGACGCATGCGCGCAGCACATAAATGGTAAAAATACCCGGTCAGTTCAGATTCGGTTTCCTTTCAATGAATCTCAGCAGAACCAAGGTCCAAACCGACCAGAACCGGTTCAGAACAGAACCTTAAAGCTTTATGATTCAATTCATGATGATGTTTATAATATTTATAAGTTCTGATGTTGGACCTGATATGATCCAATCAGAACCTTCTGTCCAACACCAGAGAACCGTTAAGATCCGGTGGTTCCGATTGTCCAGTCAGCTTTACAAGAAACCACCAGAACCAGAACCAGAGCTGTTCATGTCTGAACACCAAATATTTATGACCCGGTCCAGAACTTCCAACAGAACCTTATGGGGCCTGTTTGGCCTGTTTCCGAACTATACAAATCCGTTTCTCACCTGGTTCTGACCCGGTTCTGACCTCTATTTTTTGTTGTTTTACTTTTTTTTTTTTTTTTTTGAGACCTATTCCAGAGCTGCTTATTCCCCATTTTGGATCTGGTTCTGAACTGTTTTTGACCCGGTTCGGACGTCTTTATAAAACCTGCTTCAGATCTCGTTCTTCCGTGTTTCGGAGCCAGTCTGGACTCGGTCCCGGACCGGTTCTGACTGACTTCAAGGACTCATCGGGTTTTTTCCTGCAGGTCGCGTTCAGGTGACTGAAACTTCCTGCTGCTTCCTGGTCAGGAGTTTGGACCGTCAGAACCAGCGGGGCAGTTTTATCATCCCTCATTAAACTGACCGGAGCTGCAGGTTCGTGTTTACAGCCGAACCTTTGGACCCGTCCGGAACCGCGCCCACTGGGAGCTGAAATCAGCTGCAGCGAGCCGAACATCTGATGGATCAGTTGATGCTGATTAACAGAAAAGTTAAACTGAAAGAGAACACACACACACACACACACACACACACACACACACACACACACACACACACGCACGCACACCTACACACATATGTTTGTTTTGCTATCTTTGTGGGGACTTTCCATTGACTTCCATTCATTTCTACAGCCTAAACCTGACCTTTACCCTTTTCCTAACCCTAACCAACCAAAACTCAATTCATACCTTAGCCCTAACTCTGACCCCTGACCCAAAAACAGGGTTTCCCCTCGTGGGGACCAGGCTCCGTTCCCCACTAGGAGCAATTGGTCCCCACAAGGTATTACAAACAAACGCACACACACACACACACACACACACACACACCCATTATCAACCTCACATCTTTCTGCTGAAGTCAAACAGAAAGCAGCGTGAAGCTCTGAGGTTAAACTGATAGTTGGTGATTTTCCAACTGTGGCCTATTCCAAGTAACGAGGACAAAGACGCAGGAGGAGGCGGGGCTAATGCTCACCTGTGGACAGGTACATTCATGAGAAGCCTTCAAACTGACACATCAAACATTTTCTCTTTAATCTTTAAATCATCTTTTCCTAAATCTGAAGATTATCTGGAGGTTTTCTGCTGCAGTGACCAAATGAAAGTTTATAAAAACATAAAAAACCCAAAACATCCTGTGATATTAGGCTGTTTAAGTTCCTCTGCAGAAATCTGGGCCAACTGTTACAAAACTACTTTGGAGGCATAAACATGATCATGAGAAAAATAATTTATTTAGGAAAAATCTAAATGATTAAAATTCATTAATGTAATGAAACAGACAGCTTTAAAATTTTACAAAATCAAAATTTTAGAAAATTAGTGAGTTACTGAGTTTAATTTATACATTTAATCTGTTTAAAATCTGAAATTTCTGAAAAAAGACTGTTTCATTTTGAGAGTTAAACTGGAATAATGTGAATAAAACTTCAAATTATCACATAAACATAATTACTGCTGAGTCTAACATATTATTATTCTGAGCTTAAAGAGGCAGTTGCTCAGGGCGGCAGCTTTTGGGGTCACCCACAGATTTTTATTTATTTCTATTTTTTATGAATGTTTTGCTGACATTGTACTTTAATAAATATTAATAAATAATTTCACACAAACATCAACATAGAAGAAAATTTGACAGTCTAGTTTTTGTAAATATTTTGTAGTTTAAGGCCTATAAACATAAATTAATTAAATGATGGTTCTGTAAGAATTACTGTAAATGTTTGGTGGTAGATTAAATATGTTTTTATATCTAATACAATCTAAATATTGACCAGTTTATACTCCCAGCCAACAATATAAAACAAAAGTTTTGACTTTATGATTCATGCTGGATAAAAAAAAAAAAAAAAAAAAAATAATTTTCTGGAGGCGTCAGAAATTCAAGGATTTAATTTGACATTTTATTCCTACAGCATAATAAATATATATACATTTATATAAAGGGTACAAATAAAACCTGACTGTACATGTAAAGTAATATTATAATATTACATTAAGATTAATTTGTTTTTAATAGGCAGACTTAATTATCCAGATCTTTTTAATTTTTTAAAACTTTCTCCAATATTTGACACTACAACATTTTTTATAAATAAATCAAAAAACATTTTTATAGATGATTAATAAAGGCTGGACAGACTGGAACAAACTCCTCCAGATTATTCAGCTAATTTCTGGTTTCTGTTCCTTTTTCCTTCTCATCATCGTTTCTGCTCTCTCTCTCTCTCTCTCTCTCTCTCTCTCTCTCTCTCTCTCGCTCGTCCCGTCCCAGAGGTCCAGCTGTTCGGTTCCTGGATCGGCGCTGACACACGGATCTTCCTGGAAGCTGAACTCCCTCAGCTCTGATTCTCCAGGGGTCAGAGGTCAGAGATTGGTCAAGTCCATTTTTAAACCCGTCTGCAAACCTTGGCCATGAGACTTGAATCTCCTTAAAGGGCCGGTATCGTGTAAAATCTACGTTTCTGCTCTTTCCATCATGTTAAATGTTTTTCCTGGAGTGTTGCTTTGATTCTTCAATGTTTGAGAAATCCTTTAGTCTCCATGGCAACCATTGAGCTGTCCTAATCGTCTGGGTGGACCTAGCCCCGCCTTTGAGGCGCAGCTCCTCCCCCACTCAGCTCCTTCAGACTAGCCAGCAGCAATTAGCAACCAGCTGCTGAGCTTGTTATAGGAGCTGCTGCTCAGAGCAACGCTGGTGAAAACATTAATGGGTTAATAGAGGAGCCATGTTGGGATGACTTCCTGGAGGCGGAGCTTCAGACAGAGCAGGAGTTCTTAAAGAGACGGAGGCCCAATTTCAAGACGTTCAATCAGGAAGTCAAATTTGATATATACTATTTTTATAACTGAAGGTAAAAAAGTTACTGGATTGTGCTATAAAATGGCCGCCATGTGTCTGGAAAACAGAGTTTAAATTTTATTGGCATTGATTTTATCTGTTTAACTGCGTCATTTAATCCTGTTTTGAATTTTTAATTCATTATTGTGTGCTTAGCTTTTTCACCTTAATTTATGCTTTTTAACATCTTATTTCTTACTGACGTTCAGCTCTTTGTTTCCGTGGCGACGGTGCTTTTTGATCTCAGGTTTATTAGCGTAAAACATTTCAAACCACTTCAAAGAGTTTAATATCTTAAAAACATCAAACAGTCATGAATTATGAAACAGAAATAAACATTACAGTTTGTCAAATACGATCATCAAAATCATCATGTGTCTTTCTGGTCTTCAGCTGGTTCTGGTTCTGTTCAGTTTCCCGTCCGGACCGCTCGGAGTTTCCAGAAGCTTAAATAACTTTGGAACATTTATGGAAATAAATCAATCATTCCTGCTGGAGCGGCACTAATTTGTCTTCTTTACATTTCCCTCGGAGGAAAATCCGTTCCCAACGTGAAACTGGGTGGAGCGGCCCGCAGGGGCCCGCAGGGGCCCGCAGCGGGGAAGGAAGCTTCCTGGAGCGGCATGAAGCAGCAGGAGCTGCTGGGGGCAGCGAGGCACTGGGAGCTGTGGGCCGACTGGTTGGTCGGGAGAAAAACCCCAACCAGGAAGCAGCAAACGGGCCTGAAGGCTCCGTCTAATTCAGGGGGTTTCTGCTCGTCTTTATGTTTGTTGTTCCAGTTGGAAACGGACCGGTTCTGATGGGAACCAGTTAGAACCCAACTGGGGCGCCTCCTTTATGTTTCCATTATTAAAACTCAGAGCGGATTCTGGCTGGAGATAAAACGTTTCATTAAACCTGAAACTTTTTCCTGGTTCTGATCTATGGAAGCCCTGAAGGGCCACAAGAGAAAAAAAAACGTTTTTATTTTATTTAGTGTTTTTGATGAGGGGTTTTCCTAAATCTGATCATGTTTTATTTTCTCCTGACATTAAAAGTTATGTGCAAGTAAAAAAATAAATAAATACAAATCCAAACTATAAATTTAATTTTTATAATATTTAACTTTTTCTGACTATACAATATATTTATTTCATTTCTACAGAAAACAACAAACAGAGTGTAAAAGAAAAATGTTTTCTCTTGCTTAAGTCTTGGAGGGCGAGTGAAAAAAACGCCACACCATTTAAAAAAACATTTTTTTCTAAGTTTTTCTCTTCTTTTGCTTAAGTAAATATTGTTCTGTTTTGTTGGATGAGGAGAAAAGACTTAGAAAAATAGCACAACAGATTTTTGCACATTACATTTTATTATGCTCTCCTTTGGAAGAACACTTTTTTATTTTACTTTTTTCCTCATGTCAGTTATTTTCTGGTTTACCTTTTGAAGACATGAGCTAAGATCACATAACTAGAGTTGGTCAAATCGATAATCAATCATATTCAGTGTACATGAAACTGCCTGCAGACTCAATATGTTCGCTGATGGAAACCATAAAAATCACTAAAAGCTGCTGAACTCCAAACCAGGAATAAAGTTCCCTCTCCAGGCAATAATTTGACATTTATTGACATCATTATGACTTTTCTCCAGAAGCCACCAGGGATTCTCTGACAACTAGTCAGCAAAAACTGTAGCGTACTAAAAATACAAACAATAAAAACAATATCATAAATGCATAAAAGTTCCCACAGAGCAGCAGACTGAAGCTGCAGCTTCTTTCTCTTTTATTCATCTGTGGACATTTAAAGCTGAACTATTATCCAAAATCCACCTGTTTTATAAATAAATAAATACATTTGGTTTTATGTATTTATGTACTGCTGCTGCGTACTTAAAACCCAAAGCACCAATTATAAACAATAATTCCTGTTTCCACTAATGCTAACGTGCTACATCTCTCTGGGATTCTGCAGTAGCTAATGCTAAAGCATTGATGTGTTCAGCTAAATTCAAATTATATGAAGCTGCAACCCTGAGGCCCAATTTAATTTTGACATACCGTATTTTCCGCTCTATAAGGCGCAGAGAATAGACGCTACAATAGAGGCTGGAGTTACGTTATGCATCCACTAGATGGAGCTGCACTAAACGGAGTGTCAACACAACGATCCGACTTCCTGGCCGGGTCGAGGCCGGACGATGGTCACCCTCCTCCGTTGGCGCACAGCATGTTGGTGGAGAACCTGGTGCTAAATGACCTGCAGACGACCTGATTCTAGACGGTCGGTAGGTAGATCGGTCAGTCAAACTTTATTAACAAACCAGCGTTCTGACAACTATCCCAGCATGCACCGCGCGCTTCCTCTTCTATGGGTGAAAATGAAGTCGGCGGCTGCTTACGCACTGTCGGCTTTTGAGGAAATTGAAGGTTTTTAGGTGCGCCTTATAGTACAGAAAATACGGTAACTTTTACCTGTTGTATGTGTTTATCTTGTTCTACTGTCTGAGTTGTACTTTTGTGTCTTGTTTGAAATAAAGAAAAAAGAGAGAGAACCTGAGGAGAGGAAACGGACCTTCTGCATAAAGCCACTTCAAAATAAGGGCATGAACATCAACATCTAACTTCTTGAATTCTTAACAGTTAATAAAACTTCACCACAGATACCAAACTTTATTCATCTGAAAGCCAAGTGAATCAGCGTTTTTAGATTTATCCAGAAATATAATTCACTAGGAAGCGAAGGGCTCCAAACGTTTTAAAGTTAGCAAAAATGCTAAAAAAAATTGCTTAGCTAGTAGCACATTAGCAGGTGCACATTAGCAGGTTAGCTAACGTACTAATCTGTTAAAACATCTCTTCATCACATTTTGGTTGGAAGGAGATTTGAACTCTCTCCTCCACTTGGCTCAGGCACAGAGGAAACAGCTAATTATCGGTAAGATCACTGCAGGCACCTGGTCTGGCTGTTAACTCCCTGCTCAGGTTAAACATCTGAATGTAGCTTCACCGGCGCTGTTCCTTTCTACACCCGACTGCTGCTTCATGACCCGGCCACGTACAAGGCTGTTAGCAGATATTAGCTGGGCTGAGGTTAGCAGATATTAGCTGATGTTAGCTGATATTAACTGATGTTAGCTGATCTTAGCTTATGTTAGCTGATATTAACTGATGTTAGCTTATGTTAGCTGATATTAACTGATGTTAGCTTATGTTAGCTGATATTAACTGATGTTAGCTGATATTAACTGATATTAACTGATGTTAGCTGATATTAACTGATGTTAGCTGATGTTAGCTGATGTTAGCTGATATTAACTGATGTTAGCTGATATTAACTGATGTTAGCTGATGTTAGCTGATGTTAGCTGATATTAACTGATGTTAGCTGATATTAACTGATGTTAGCTAATGTTAGCTTATGTTAGCTGATTTTAACTGATTTTAGCTGATATTAACTGATGTTAGCTAATGTTAGCTTATGTTAGCTGATATTAACTGATGTTAGCTGATATTAACTGATGTTAGCTGATGTTAGCTGATGTTAGCTTATGTTAGCTGATATTAATTGATGTTAGCTTATGTTAGCTGATATTAACTGATGTTAGCTGATATTAACTGATGTTAGCTGATGTTAGCTGATATTAACTGATGTTAGCTTATGTTAGCTGATATTAACTGATGTTAGCTGATATTAACTGATGTTAGCTGATGTTAGCTGATGTTAGCTTATGTTAGCTGATGTTAGCTGATATTAACTGATGTTAGCTGATTTTAGCTGATGTTAGCTGATGTTACCTGATATTAACTGATGTTAGCTTATGTTAGCTGATGTTAGCTTATGTTAGCTGATGTTAGCTGATATTAACTGATGTTAGCTGATATTAACTGATGTTAGCTGATGTTAGCTTATGTTAGCTGATGTTAGCTGATATTAACTGATGTTAGCTGATTTTAGCTTATGTTAGCTGATATTAACTGATGTTACCTGATATTAACTGATGTTAGCTTATGTTAGCTGATGTTAGCTTATGTTAGCTGATGTTACCTGATATTAACTGATGTTAGCTTATGTTAGCTGATGTTAGCTGACATTAACTGATGTTAGCTGATGTTAGCTGTTGTTAGCTGATATTAACTGATGTTAGCTTATGTTAGCTGATGTTAGCTTATGTTAGCTGATATTAACTGATGTTAGCTGATATTAAGTGATGTTAGCTTATGTTAGCTGATGTTAGCTGATGTTAGCTGATGTTAGTTTGGCTCCATCAGGAGGTGGAAAGTTCTAATCATTATTTGTGTCTGAGAGAAAAGAGGCTGAGACTCTTTCTGATCCCTCCGCACTGAATCAGCTCCACTTCTGTAAATCTGATAAAGACTCTGATCATCAGTCCTCAGCTGACCTTCAGTCTGCTCTGCCGACACGTTGGGCTGTAAGGTGAACTGCAGGTGAATCACATGCTGTGCTGCTCCAGCAGCGTCACTGCCAGGAGGTTCCTGTCACATTAAAGCTCTGCACTGTTTTTATTCTGGTCAGCGCTGCGTAGGTGTTTTCTGTGGGGTTCTCCCCCGCAGCGCAACACAAGAGGAAATATTACAGAAAGAGCTGTCAGAGCTCAGCTCGAAGAAAAAGAAAGTGGTTACGACTGAAAGATTGGCAAAAGGCAGAAAGGCTGAGAGAATTACTGTAAGAACTGAACCATGATTACTGTAACTTTGCTTCAGGTTTTTGTTGACTGAGAGTTTCACTGAAAGGGGATCAAAGTGAGAAAGTTAGTCATTTTTCAGAGTTTCGTGTTTGTTCAGGTGCAGAGATGAGAAATCCGTCCAGAGGAAACAGAAAATCTTTTAAAGACCAACAACGAGCAGAACATTACTGAGACGTGATGAAGGGTTGAGCGCTGTGTCGGGTCTGATGGTCACAACAAATATCATCTCAGGACAGATCCAGTTCAACTCATAGGAAACCAGTCCTGCCAGTCATTCAGTCAGATTCAGTGTTTTAAGAGGTTTTCTGGTTTTACTCAGATGACGATAAGATTTTTATTTGATTGAAGCTCGGAAAATGATTCATATGTCAGAATAACAGCAGCACATAAATGAAGTTTTATTTTAGCTACACATCAGAAAAAGTTACTAGTTTTCTGAATTCCTTCTCTTTTTTTAACCAAACAGTTTTTGGACTGTTTCCACTTTAAATAAATGTAAAGTTAAATTAAATTTGTTAAATTTTAAACCATACACATTAATACAAGGATCAATTAAATGATTACATAGATTTAATGCTTTAAAATGTATTAACAAAATGTACTGTATTTTTTAAAAATATATATAAAAAGGTTCTTCCTGGAACCTTTGAATTAATTTGTTTCTGGTACGCCCGTTAATCTGACCCACAAGCAACATCCGCTAACAGCAGCAACGACAAAGCTGCTTCGCATCACCCGCTGGGGATTCATTTCTACTTCAAAGCTGAATGTTTTGCTCTGACTGAACAGGCGGCAAAATGATTCTGGGAGGAAACTGAGCCGGTTCTTCTGGTCCAGACGTTCTGGATCCGTTTGGATCCTTCAGCTGCTGCAGAGCTGAACATTCAGAGAGGAAACCGATCCAGTGCCGAGTTTCATTCAGAACATTCTGGTTTCATTTCTTGTTTTCTCTGAGAAATTAAAGCTGAAAAAGTGAACTGGTTCAGTGAATAAATAGAGGAAGCTTCTCGTTAGCATTTCTGTCCATAAAGCTGCAGCTGAATCATGGCAACAGCTGACTCAGCGATCCGCTCATGAAATGACATCACAACAAATAAAATCTGGTGGAAGGTCAATTCAGAGTCTGCAGAAAAAGAAATCCCTCCTCACACATTTATTACTTCATAAAGGTTTTATTTTCCTCATTTAGATGTTTTAAACCCTGAAAAACATGTTTATTATCAAATAAAAATAAATTTTAAAAAGCCGTTTTCAGTTGATCCAAAAAGTAATCACACCCTTACCTGAATAACTGGTTGTTCCTCCTCTGCAGCTAACAGCTAATGTTTCTTAGCATCACCATGGAGAAAGTTTGACCTGCTCTGCTGTGCAGAATTGATTTATTTAAGGTCACACCACAGCGCCTCAGTCAGATTTAAGTCTGGACTTTGACTAGACCACTCTAAAACCTCAGTTCTAGCTACTTCCTGGTGTGCTTGAACAGAACTCGTGGTTTCATCGATGACCTCTGACCTGCACTGGGGCAGAGAGGCCTGCAGACTGTTCCTGGTTGTTCTGTGACCTGGATGATCCTCCATCATGTGTGGCCAGAAAAAACTTATTCCAATCCAACTCATCGTGTTTATATGCAATAAATTCTTAACATTTCTTTTGTTATTGGATAATTACTTCACGTCTCTTCACACGTACCTGATGTTGTTCGACTGTCTGCTCTGTGACGAAGGTGGAAACATGTCAGGAATGTGTGAAGAGACATAAAACAGTTTGTTTGATGTTAGTATTAGTTAGCATCTATTTGCACTTAATAATTTAAATAACCATTTAAAACCTGCTGCTGTCAGTCTAATCTAAGAGACAAAGAGAACCTGGTCTCCTCCGGTCTGCAGGCTGCTCTCACACTGGGCTGGACCAGAACCAGAACATGGCCCAAACTAAAACTATCATTTTTTTATACGCTTCAAAACTGACGAATCTAACATTTGTTTTAGTTTCTACACATTAAAGTTAATGTGTGATGACGTCACACATTTCCCTGTAATCATGTCTAATACTCTGTCGACTCCTCGCTGTTTCCTCTTCATGTTAGAAGTTGAAACTACAACAAGTTTCCTGTTTTGCACCACTTTTCTTCCCCATCTGAGTATTTTTTTCCAAGTCCACTCAAGTCTTTCCCCCAAAGTCCAAGTCTATTCTCAGATCACTGAAATAAACATTTTCTCAAGAAATTACATTTAAATTTAAGGTATAAGCTACAATGAAAAGAACGAGGCAACTTGGAGGAAGTATGTGAATTTCTGAATGAGTGGAACAGGAAGAGCTTTTACTTTGAAGTGTCCTTCTATTGAAGCAGCTAGCTTAGCAGCGAGAGAAGGTCAAAGGTCACATACGTTTATTTTGTTTTGAAATGTGCAGCTTTCAGTTGAAGATACATTAATATAGTCAATATTATGAAGCTACAGCTAGTATGAACCGGATGCTAGGAGCCATTAGCATCCCATAATAATCCACTAACATCACTGGCTAACAACCAGGCTCATCATGCAGCAGCTGCAGCCTGGAGCTTCTTCATTACATCAGATAAAAACTGGGACTGAGGCTCCAGACTCAGATCACTGTCAAGTCTTTAGTTAGGGCTGAAGTCAAAGTTTAGTCTGAAGTCTTTTATTGTGGTGACTGGAGTGGAACTTGAGCCTGAATTTAAAACTCAGGTCGACATATCTGATTTATGCCTCATCTCAGCAGCTGACAGGAGAGATTCAGCCGTGACGAACGTTTTCCTCAAGGATCTAAAGAGGAAGTGCATTCCTGAAATATCTCCAGCTCCGCACTTTGGCCTCATTAGTGTAAACTTTGTGTGTTTACACGTCTATGAGACAGTTAGTGACAATGTGTTCATGTTGAAGTGCAGCTGCTGGTAGAAGTGGAGCAGAAGCGCTTATGGTGGTCCACATATATGCCTGACAGAAAAGCCTGGGCCTGTTAAAACATGCTGGGGTCGTGTTGAAACCAGTCTGGGTGAGAAGCAAAAATTTAAAAAATTAAAAAGCAACATGATATTTGGCTTTACCCTCACGCCAAAAATCAAACATTTATAAAACATCATGCGACCTCATTTGATTTCAATATTTGTTTTGGAACAGTTTATTGTACAAGATGTTAAAAAAACAAATAAATATAAAATCAAATGAAGCCATTTTATGAATATGTGATTTTTGATACAAGAATCAAGTCAAAAATACAAAATTTTATTTTTTGAATCAAGTGAAAATAATGAAATATATATATATTTTAAATTTTCAATTATTCTAAATTAAAAAACAATTTAAACACAAGGTTAATTTGTACTCTGTGTTATCTTAGTTTCAAACATTGGAGGTTTTATTTCAAGACTAAGATCATAACTGTGAAAATATTGACAGAATATCGAGCCATTGATTCGTTTCCTTGCTTTTACTGGATGCGAAACATTGAATTTAATGGGAGAAATGACGTGACTCAATTATGTAGTCTTGTTACGGCTGTCAGTGATCGTCTAAGAACAGGGAAGATGTCTTCACTAATACAAAGTGCAGCTACATAAATCATAAAGAAGATAAAGCAACGCCCAGAGGAAAGCACACAGAAACTCTGCAGAAACTCAGAAAGGACGCCTGAAACGGTAAGCTGGTGTTAGCACAGCTAGCTAGCTAACGTTAGCGGTCTGCCTGCTCAAATATTTAACCCCATTTAATAAATAACTATAAATATTAAGTTCTTCAGTGTACAGTATGCTGTGTTTTAGTTTCTGTTTCTGTCAGCTGTTTGCCATCTTCTTGTAACATCATTTATTAGTGTGGGGATGTTGGAACATGTTGGCTTTTTATGATTTACTGCGTTAATCACATGACTTCAGGAGTTATTACATATATCTACTCCGAGTTGTTTAACTGCAATAAAAACCAAACACCAACTGTTTATTTTATAGAAACAATATCTTTAATGTGCTACTTCAGGTAAATATATAAAAGTATCATCAAAATAGTCTCTCATGTATAAATCCTGAGTATTTTAAAACCTGTTTGTAAAAAATAAACTACATAACAGCCTGTACAAAAGTTAAAGTAAAAAAACAAACAAAAACAAAACTACATTTCAGACTCAGCAGTGATTTTACAGGAAGGTTCTGGAGGTTTTCACCAAAACTCAAAAATAAAACAGATTTTTATTCCAGGGCTACAAAACATGAATATTGCTGAATGTGAGGTACTTCTGTCTGAAGTCAGATTTGGATGAAGCTTCTGTTCACACACATTTACAGTAACATAACAGTTATTTTCTGATTCGGTTTGTTCTGTTCAGGTGAGTAATGCTTACACTGAATCTCTGTCCTTCCTCCTCTGGAGCTGAACAATGTGAATAATGATCCATGAACACATTAATATTTTGGCAATGACTTTTCCATTTCAACGTAAATAAATAAATGATTGGCTTTGTGGTGCCAGGTGGATCCGTTCCGTCTCAATAGGCAGGTTCACAGGTGATAACTGATCCCAACGCCGTCCACTGACAAAACGTTATCAAATCTCTGAACACAAAAAACTAACAACTGTTAAACATCTAAATAAATATCAACAAAACCAGTCACAGAAACAATAAGTTAAAGCACAAGAAAGCAAACAGTTTTCTACCTGAGTGAAAGTTTTTAAATACTTCACAGTTTATCGTGAGCTCTGGGACGAGCATCATTCTCCAGCCCAGTCTTTGGAATGCTCTTATTTTGGTGCTGCGCTCATTGGATCAGGAGAAATTCCCGTTGACGCCTCATAGCAGAATCAGCCACTGACTTTGGCCACGCCCGTCTTTTCTACATTTTTTGGGGTGAATCTTCAGGACCCTGCCCTCACTGTCCCTCCGTTTTCACTGTTGGCCGTTTGTGGAGATGAACCACGCTGGCCCGCTCCTGGAAGCCCAAAGTAGGGCCGTGGTGTGACACCGGCACCGCGGACGGGACCGTAGGTGTTACCGGTGCGTTGATGGCGGCGGTCAGGGCTTTCAGCAGAACCGTGGCCTCCTTCTGGTCCTCCTTCCCCTCTCCTTCCAGCGTACGGGCCAGCCAGTGCTCCACAGCTTCCCCTACCTGAGAGGCGGAGGCGGTTTCTGTGAGCGTGTCTGCCTCCTGGCTGGCGTCGAAGCGCTCCACCATCTCCTTCATGTGCATGTTGACAGGAGAGGAGGAGTTAGCCAGGCAGCAGCTGCGCTGGTGGATGAAGAGGCTGAATCGGTGGAAGAAGGTCTGTGAGCAGAGCGCGCAGCGGTAGGGCCGGTCGCGGCTGCTGTGGAGGCGCCGGTGCAGCTTCAGGTGGATGTACTGGGTGAACTTGGTGTTGCATAATTTGCACTGATAAGGTTTTTCCCCTGAGTGCAGTCGCAGGTGTGTTTTCAAGTTGCTGGTGCTGCTGAAGCGTTTGTGACACACCTGGAAGAAATGAAATGAAAAGTTCAGGCTCAAGTACTGAACAGGAAGAAAGGTGATAACGTGCTTTGATGTTACTACTACTGTCAGTATCTCATTCCTGCGTATTTCAGGTATGAAACAGGTGGGACTAGTTCTGGTGAATCACTCACACATCAGAGACTCTTCACCTAACTAAAGGATGAAGATGTAAGGTGTGCCTCAGTGAAAATAAAACACACTGAGTTACCTGAAAGGTGTGTGAGTCACAGCTTTGTGTTTGTCTTTGAGCTGACACCACTATGCTCTGCTGTAATCCATTTTTAACCTACCTGGCATTCATGGGGTTTCTCTCCGGTGTGGACCAGGTGATGTTTCTGGAGGTGGGCCAGCTGGGTGAAACTCTTCTTGCACAAATGACACTGAAAGGGTCTCTCACCGCTGTGCACTCGGAGGTGGACCTGTGATGGCAGGAAGACAGCTATGAGTTCAACTGTTCACTGACGATGACTAGAAGTGTTTGGCGGCTGTATTGTGGAGGAAGAATCGTCACCTTTAGGTTGGAGAGCTGTCCGAAGGTTTTGGAGCAGATGTTACATTCGTATTTAATCTTTCCGTTCTGCTTCTTCAGGGGGTAGGGCAGGGATTTGTGTCCGGGTCCGTTCCGCGGCGCTGTGCTGCTCTTGTTCAAGGCCAGACTGAGGTTCATGGCCTCCTCACAGCTGGAGGGAGACTGCTCCGGAGAGGGATGATAGCTGTCAGGTTTGGCAGGCGGAGACAGCTCCGGGGTGGCTGGAGCGCCTCTTGGTGGTGAAACGTTTGGGGTTAATTCTTTCAGGCCTCCTTGAGAAGACGGAGCGTACGGCAGGGACACTGGGAGCAGGTTGGGTGGAGCGATGGGGGGGTACGGCACTCCGTCAGTGCCCAGGTAGCTGCTGTATCGGAGGGATCCTCGTGAAGGAATGATACTGGGGAAGGGAGGGGAGTAGGACGGGAGGACGAGGCGAGGATAGTGAGGACCGTAGGGTGGGAGGAACTGGTAAGGAGGCTGTAGATGTCTGGAGTGGGAGTAGAGCGGCGGGTAAGAGGAGACCAGGCCCTCCCTGTGGCCGTAGAGGCCATGGAGGTGAAGCGGGAGGCCTCGGTGTGGAGCTGGCAGAGAGGGGTGGTGGTCTGATAGGTAGGGGTAATTCAAGCCCAGCGGGGGTTCCCTGTGGTCGGGCTGAGGGGAGGGAATGACGCCTCGGCCTTCTGGATCTTCCTCCCTCTCCATCTTTCTGCTGAAGTCCACTATCTGCTCGTCAGGCGTGTCAGGAGGAGTGTCTCTCTCCAACATCTCCACGTCAATCTTCTCCTCACCGTCTTCTTCAAGCTGCCCCTTCACCTCCTCCTTCCTTCTGTCCTGAAGAAACGTCTGT
Organism: Poecilia mexicana; assembly: GCF_051168715.1. NCBI lineage: Eukaryota > Metazoa > Chordata > Actinopteri > Cyprinodontiformes > Poeciliidae > Poecilia > Poecilia mexicana. Next base: position 27,251,225 of record NW_028263380.1, on the reverse strand, counting down.
TGAGGTAGATACTGTTTGGGATGCTCTTCATCACTGTGCTCTGCAACAAGAAAATGACATTTGTGTTGAGTTTAAGGCCGAAGAACACTCATCCCTGAGCTCTTTGTGTTTACAGACATACAGTAAGGCTCAGCCGCCCACACCAGGCACGCCCTCTTATGGTAAATGATAGTAGTTTCAGTTTTGACATGACGCAACGTTTATAGGTTTCTGTTGTACAAGTGATTTTCTGTGGGAGGGAGAGTTGGTGATGAGGTGTGTGGGAGTCCATGTGTCATGTCATATATGAGCTGCAGCACAGAAATACTGAGTTTCGCTTGTGAAACTGTTTCTGGGTATGGCGTATTACCGTACTGACCACAAGAGAAAAAAACACACATCTCCTTCTTTTCCTCTTCTGGTTTGAGAAAACCTTCTCTCTGCGTTCTCGCTGCCTCTAACCCTCAAAGGTTTCTGTACCATCAGCGGCCTTACATTTCCAGAGAGGCTGCCACACTGTCCTCCTGCAGAGACCTGAACCTGGCATTGATGCTTACCCAGAACCACCTCCTGACCTTCTGGAGATAACATTCACAGACTATCAGAGGATCACAGCTGCACAATGCAATGCTCAATAGAGACATAGTGATTCTTTGCCTCAGTTGACTGGATGAATGGACACATGAATCATGAGTTTCTGCCTCATCTTTCCGGATGGCGAGGGCATGACTTCACCTAACGATGTTCTGTAAATGGCTGGAAACGAGTGACTCACACAGGTACTTTGAACGGACGTTATTACCCTCAGATTTCTCTGACTCTTCACCGTCCAACAACACACCTAGTGACGCATCAAATTGAGATATGTGAGTGACCACTGGAGACCAGACGGGAAGAAAAGTGCTGGTACCGCAAAAGATAAGATCGGAGAATTATGTGTCCTCTTTCGCTTTGAAGAGGACAAAACGTGTTTATTCACTGCAGAGATACCGATCAGATCCTTTATCAGCTCTCGTAAGAAAAATCAAAGGGATTTTGGTGAGTCATTGTGCTGCCTCGCAACTAAAAATAACTGATAGTCATCAGTCCTTCGCTGCTTCTCATTCTTTAGAGAAATCAAAGAAGTTCAGCAGCACCAGCTTATCTCACACTGTTCTCCGTAATCAGGAGGTAACTGTACACCTTCAGACTGCCGTAAACAGATCCCTGCAGTAGCGCTGCTGTGTTTGGAGGTGGAACTCACTGTGTCGGAGGTCATCCTGCTGGCTGCAGAGTCTCTGAGCAAACTCCTGGCTGTACCACACCAGCAGCTCCTGCTTGGGCTCCACGGGCCGGATGGTGTAGAAGTAGACGTCCCGGCCGTTCTGGCAGGCCACCAGGTTCTGCTCGGCCAGGCAGCGTGCCGGGTTCACGTAACGCATCCAGTTGCTCTTTTGGACATCGCAGCCGTCGATGAAGTGTTGAAGCTGACCGGCGCTGTAAATCTGCAGCAGGAGAAAAGCAAAAGGTTGGAATATGGCAACACACAGGGATGTCAAATAGTTTATCTGCTGGAATAATCACCAAACAACCCAAATTAATGTAATCAATTTAAAGAGAAATTAAATTTGTGCTGCAGATTGTTGAATTGATTAGGGGCAGTTCAGAAGAAAACCTAACAGGTTGAGAATAATCACCTCTGCCATGTACAGTTAATATCCTGCTCAGCTGTCAGTCTGCTGTGGGTCCTGACTGGTAGCGCCTTGTTCTGAGTGTTTTCTCTCAGCGTCTCTGTTTTGTTGAGCCTTAAAGGTTGGGGCGGGGCTAACCCGGTATTGTGCACTGCCTCCTTTTGATTCCTTTCTCAGTTCTCTGTTTCTCTGATTCATAGGCAGCACGCCATCCGTCATTAATTGTTGAAATGAAACACCAAAAGAGGGATTGTGTGGATTGTGAAACAAAGTAGATGAAAGTGAAATGTCAGCGCAGCTGGCCAGCAGCCAGACGGCTGCAGGGCATGCCTGTGGCAGCACGTCGTACCTGTGACACACGCCTGATAACTTAATCTGTCCCGTGGAGCGCTGACTTTCACTATAGAGAGGAGGAAGGAACGCCCCTAACAGGTTTACAGGAAGGAAACTACACAGGACGGTGTCAGAAACTCCTTTTGGGAATTGACTCAACCAGAAGAGAAAATTTCCTGAATGATACAAGAACCGTGGATATCAGAGAGAAAGGCTTAGATCCTGAGAGGTGTGGAGACGAGCGGTCTGTCACAGCAAACAATAAGCTCTTCCTTTGTGACTGAAATACGAGGCCAGTGCCAGTAAAACTCTGATGACTCTAAAACTGAATCCATCGTTACGTGTAAGCAGAGTTCACAAACTTCCTCTAAAATTTACACCAAAAGCCCTGAGTGCCGCAGACATCTGTGAGAAAGCAATTTTGTTTCCTTACTGACGCACAGAAGCAGACGTGATGTGAAAGAGAGGAAGACGAAAACCTGTGGTCCTTAACTTTTCCCAGACTCATTTTCCCTGATCTGTCGGTATGTGAGAAGGTTTCACAGCCAGCATGCTCTTACCCTCCAGAAGTACTTCCTGTTGGCCTCTTTTGGTACACTGTCTTTGGTGTAGAGGACTCCTTGCAGGGGGCCAAAGCGAGTTCCCTGAGGGATGTACTCCTTGCTGAACACACCTGTCACCTGGATAAAAGAGCAGATAATTACCAGACACGTTCCTCATGTTTATTGTGTAACTGAAACCCGAACAAGTTCGATCCGTTACAGATCGTGTTTACGTTGCTGAGGTCAGTGACCTGCGATGCTCTTCTGTCGGATCGGACCACTCCAAGTAAAGCCTCGACATGACCCACTTTCCTTCCTGACGAGCTAAACCAATGAGGAGACTTACCGCTTTCTCTGACCTACTCCACTGATCTGTGACCCGCCGCCTCCTGACTGCAGGTGCAGGTGTTACTCTAGAGATTTCATATGTAAAGGAAACAACACAACAAACAGTTTGCGGTTTGCCAATTGGAAATCGAGGTTTCACAATGCCCCTCTCATGGGAATGAGTCAGAATGGAAAAGCAGATTCCTCAACAGTTTGTTGTCTGTACCTGTTAAGCAAATACAGAATGTACCTGATTTCTCAGGAAGAGGCAGTAATTTAAGGAAGAGATCCGTCTCTAACGTTCCGGGTCATGATAACCTGGAGGACAATACTCGACCTCTGAAGACGGATCATTGTCCTCTTGATAGCAGTAGACCTGTGAGGACCGTTAACACCTTTAAAGCTGTCTGTCATTGTTTTGATTTTGTTTTGTTGACAAAGTGTGAAAGTCCAACACATCCAACAAACACACACGCTCTGCCCACCTACAATCCAGAAATGAAATTCAAACCTTTCTGATTCTTTTCAAGGAAACAGAAACAAGAGAAGTGACTGATTTTTGGGGCAATTAGCTACTGACTTGTGTGTGTGTGTGTGTGTGTGTGTGTGTGTGTGTGTGTGTGTGTGTGTGTGTGTGTGTGTGTGTGTGTGTGTGTGTGTGTTATTATAAGGTGAACCAGTTTGACAGGGACATTGTGATTGGCAGCTGTTGCGTGACTAATGAGTTGTTTCGGCTGCTAAACTGTCGCTACTGTTCAACCGCTTGTTCCAGCCATGTTAGGCTTTCAGGGGGTGAAAGAATGGGCTGGTGGTGGTAGTGGGGGGGTTTCCCATGTGGACCCACGCAATCACCCTCCTGAGGCCCTCCGTCTCCTTTCCTCAGATGGCTTGTGTCCCCTCCAGGTTGAAGCCTGCCGCCCGGTCGGGCTCCTTATCCCAACGAAAGTTAATCATGTGGTTTTATCCTAAATCCCCCCTCCCCCTCTGCCCAGATCCTGCGCCTCCAAGCACCCCTCCTGCCCATCTTACGGCCACCCGTTGCTGACGCTCCATCTGCCACGTGCCTTTTACTGATTTCCTCATGCAAACACCTCCTAGTCTGACCGTAGTTTTCCTATGGCACGTTTCCAAAAGACAGCTTACAGTCCCTCCCTAAAGAACGGCTGCAAGGTACGCTCACCACAGGAACAGGAAGGAAAACTGTGCAGCTGAAAAAAAGACAGTTTGGGCAGTGCCAGAGATGGTTTTGATTCTCCTGCTGGCATTATTAGGCGCACATCAGTAAAAGCACCTAACAAGGTGAGGGACCTTCAATGAGGCCACAGTTTGATTTTATCTGCAGCAGCAGCAGCGGCTGCAGGCGGAGGAGGAACAGATGAGAGTCTGAGAACTGCAAAAGAGGAACAAGCACAGAAAGTGTCGCCTTGCTGAGGATAAAAAAAGGAAGGGGACAGCAACCACAAACTGAGTGTTGACTACAAAACAAGTGAGTGTGACACTGCTCCCTCTTCCTTAAAAGATAATGAATCTGTCTTCAGCCACAGCAATATACCCCAACACACCCATCCACCTCAGGGGCTTCCAACTGAGAGGCAGGTCAGAGGTCATAACTGATCACAGAACAGCTAGGAGGCCTCCCAAGTGAGACACATTCAGCAGAAACCATCTACCTGAAGGCAGAGACTGCATTTAGAGCAAAACGCTGCTGGTTCTGATGGTCTGGATGGGTTTGGTTCCGGTGTTAATGGCTGAGATCATGTGAACTAGCTGCAAGCTAAATGCACTCATCATGACCTCACCTGACCACAGATGTTTGTGAAGAGCTCAGCAGACCTATTGTTGTAGACCCAGTCGGGTCCACAGAACGTTATGTAACTCAGAAACATCGATGGAGGATGAAACTCAACAAGTTACCTCATTGTCTGCGCTGTAGTCGAAGGTGAGGTTGCGTGGGATGGAGGTCATGGCTTTGGGGAGGCTGAAGCTCGGGTCCGACACCTGGTCCGGAACAATGTAGGTGCAGTTGAGAGCAAAGTCCACCTCCCTCCAGGTGCTCATGTCTGACAGGGTGCTCTCCAGCTTCATTCTTCAAGGTATTCTCAGACGTCAGGTGATAGATTCAGGCTTTGGCCTTGGGTTTGGGTCCGGTTGCTTTGGTACAGGACTACTTTGGTTTTATTGGGAAGGCCCTTTTTCAGGTGTGATGGTTAAAGCTCAAACTCTGGAGAAGCAAAACAGAAGAGACGACTGGGTTAAAGTAAAACTAACCTGAGGGTAAAGAGAGGAAGCATCTGACACTGAAGTCCATAAATGCGGTGAAGTGAAACATCTTCAGACTCACCGTCTCACATTCATGCAGCTGCTGGACCATCGTGTCTTTGGCTGCGTCATCTCCTGACTGCTCGGCCTTCTCTCCGTTCTCTTTGGGTTTCTTCTCCAGCCAGTCCAGGTTTTCCTTCAGTCTGTGGTCACTGCATCACCTTCACCAGAAATTCCTGAGCCGGGACAGCGCCAACCGTTTTAGCTGCTTGTGCCGTCCAATCACCGGCCGCCGCGGTCACATGATGCGGCCATCTGACACGCTACTGCTGCTTTTGGACAACAACACGGGGTGACGTCATGCAGCCGACCAGCAAGTGGCTGTTGTGATGAATGCTTCCACACGTATGTGCACACATGCACACGCACACACACAAAGAAGACGTCTTAATGAATGAATAAAGGAGGAGCAGATGGCCGGCCCGGTGCCACTGGAAAACAGACTTTTGCTTGGTTTGGCACTTAATGAGCAATCTGCTGCCACTGTATCGCCTTGACCTACATCCCTCACACACACACATGCGCGCCTCTCTTAGTCTGCTTTAATTCAGTCTGGAAAATGTGTTGGAACAGGATCAGAACCTGTGCAGGTCCAGATGCTGGTCCAGTTCAGGAGGAGAACCTGAACCAGGTGGGATGTCGAAGGGCAACTTTCCCGTTGCTGGTCCTCCTGGTCCGACTCGACCCTGCAGGAGCATCTCTGATCTTTGCTCCATTTTAGCAAACATCCAGAAGCAGTAATGAAGATCTGAGAACGCAGGTTTGATTAAAGCAGTTATTAATAAACTGTTCACTTACTGACACCTAATAAATGTGAGGAATCTGTTTAAACTCTAAGTTTGTCTCAGTGAGCCGTTTGTAAAGTTATACATCCAAATTTTGCTTCTAACTAAATATTTAAATGTTTAGATCAGTATTTAGTTAGCAAGCTAACTATTTAGCTCCAAACTAAACATTTAGCTCTGCCTGAGCTAACTAAGTATTTAGTTTGAAACTGTGACTTTTATAACTGGATGAATAACTTGGTAAAATGTGACTTAGATAAATAAACCTCCATTTGTCTTATGACAGGTGTAACTTTACAAACGGGCCGTCCTCCTCTCGCCTTCGTTCTAAACTTGGCCGGTGAAATGCTAAATTGGCTGCCATATGGTGCGCTGCTTTCCAAGGGGCAGCTTTACTGCGCAGTGCTGGGGGTTAAACCCGGAGCTGTTTGTGTGGTGGGGCGGGGAGAGATGAGGATTTAGGCTCTTTCACTGACCCGCGCCCGACTGGGCTAATTTCTCTAATTTGCAGACAGTCTGGGCTCAGGCTCAGAGGCTAAAGAGCCGTCGCTCCAGGACAGCAGGTTGGCCGAATCACGGCGCTCCTGGACTCACATCCAGGACAGGCGAAGGGAATCCTCGCCGTACCGAGATGGAGGGAGGGGAGCAGATCAGAGAAGACCTGAGGTCAGCTTACCGAAGCCGTCTGAGACCAAATGACACACCTGGCTGTTTCATAACAGTCTGCTCCAAATCAGCACCTGTTGCCATGCAGAGGTTCTGCCTCGCCGTCCGTTAGAGGCCGGAGAAAGGAAGCAGCTGCTCAGCAGCCTTGCTGGAAAAGTGATGCGCTGGTGACAAACTGTGGCAGGTTCAGGCGCTCAGGTGAAACCTCCACCTGCTCTTTGTTTTACATACAGCTTGTTGTCATGACGACCAACTGACTGAGGTTGCTGTGGGCAGATATGACTAATGATGTCACTGCGTATTTAATGCATGAACACGTTTTCATGGTGTCACAACCTGAGGAAAGACAAGCAGCCGGTTTTGAATCATGGGAAAACGATCTGATCCGATACGAGAACCCAGCAGAACCAGCCTGACAGCATGAAGCAGGCCACAGCATCTCAAACAGCTACACTGTCAGACAGCAGGTTGTGGCTTCCAGAGAACCGCGATCACAGCATGTCACAAAAATAAAAACAGAAAAGTTCAGGTGGGATGTTTTTCATATTCCCCATTAACTGCTTGCATATCAAGATAATGGGCATTTTTCAAGATGGCCGATGTTTTCCAGCTTTTTAAACCAGTTATTGCCACTAAATGTTCCTCATTTTATGACTTGGACGAACTTCATCATATTTTCCACTTTGGTCATCCTGCTCAAAAAACTTTAAAGTAACAAATATGTAGAAAAATCAGAAACTGAAGACTTTGCTGTTAGGGTCTCTGACCAGGCATCAACTAGAAGGAGAAGAAGACGAGACAGACGTCTTAATCGTTAGCATTAGCTTCTGCTAATTTTGTATTTGGTTAGCAGTTTACGTCCTTTACAAACACAGCAACCATTTTGAAAAACATCCACCAGAAGAAGGAAACACAAGACCAAGAAAATCTATATTATTTCCATCCATCCTTTTTCTTGCACCTTGTCCCTGGTGGGGTCAGGAGGGGCTGCTGTCTCTCCAGGGATGGACTGGTCACCTGGACAGATGGCCAGTCCATCGCCGGGCAACACAGAGACAGACTGGATCATTTGGTTGATTTGACACCAAACTCATTCATTTAATTGGTGATTTTTGTGCAAAAATTAAATTTCCTTGACAACCGTGATGGTTTCTTGAAAAATTCAGAAAGGACAATATCAAGAAAACACCAGAAAGTCGACCTGCAAATGACTAGAAATAAAGGTTCTGAAATGGCCTAGTCAAAGGCCAGATCTGATTGAGGTCCTCTAGCATTAACTGTTCCTGTTGGAAAACCTTTCAATGTAAATAACGCTGCAGGTTCTCTCACCTGAGCTCCACTCGCCTACCCATGATGGTTTCCATGGTAACGGGGTCAGACTTGGTTTTACTGTGAAACCAGATGAAGCAACATGAAAACCTTGCTGCAGCTCCGGTTCAGAGGAAACACCGGCTGTGAGGCACTTCCTGTCCGCCTGACAGACCGCCATGTTGCTGCAGGTTGAATGTTGCTCCGCCATGTTGCTCCGCCATGTTGCTCCGCCATGTTGCTCCGCCATGTTGCTGCAGGAAGTGCGGCGGCCTGCAGAGCGATGAAGGTGAAACTCGGTTGGGTCTTCAACTCGGCTGAGATCAGATCAGATCTGAAGATCTCCGGGTTCGTTGACGGAACCGATCCAGAGGTGCCGCTCCCACCATGAATCACTTCCTGATCCTGTTTCTCTTCCTGCCTTCTTCCACTGTGGCTCCAAACGGCTCCAGCTGTAAACTCACCGTTGGCTCCAACCAGGCTACAAAAGTATTCACACCTTTTAAACTTTGTTCTGGCTTGTTTGTATTTCTGCTGAGCCAGTTATACACCGATACCCTTAAATACGTCCATGAATCTTTATTGACTGACAAAAAGGAAAACCAGAAAAAGTTCAGCATCTCTGAACACACCTGACTCCACTGTGAAACACGGTGATGGCAGCATCATGCTGTGGTGATAAATCCAGGACCACCCTGAACATCCAGACAAATGTATTATGGGATGGGTTAGAATAGTCTAGTCAAAGTCCAGACCTGAATCCATAGAGAATCTGTGGTAAGTTTGCAGATGTTCAAAGTTGGAGGAGAGAAAACCCCACAAGACCTGCAGACAGAAGAGTTCTGACTCTAATAAATGCACACCACACTTTTCAGATTTTTATCACAAGAACATTCGTCACCTGCCTAAAATAATGACCTGCGTTATTTTTACCAAAAGTGATTTTGCCAAAAAAAAAACAACAACAAAAAAACAAAAACAAATGAGTTTTGTTTTAAACTGATGGAGGCCATGATGTTGGGAAGAAGACGATACTGGAAACTAACCAGTAAATCCAGTTGCTGTGTTAAATAAAATCTGTTTTATTTACTGGTTGTTATGAGATGTGACAGAATCCAAACTGGACAGAAAGGTCCGCAGGTCCTGACGTTTTATAAAAAAACGAAACGGAAAAAACCTCAGCAGATTCTGAAACAACCAGAAAATAAAACCATGAACCCGTCAACCTGCTGCTGGGCGGACCGGGAACCGGAACCGGCCGGGCGGACCGGGAACCGGAACCGGCCGGGCGGACCGGGAACCGGCGCCATAAACCCGAACCCGGCTCCGTCTCAGTCATATCTAATATTTCTGGTTTCTTCCTGCCGTCTGGTTTGATCTGCAAACATCATAACTAAAAACAACATGAAGACACGGAGGAGGACGACGTTTCAGGCGTTCTGCAAAGTTCATAAACCTGGAATTTTAACATTTATAGAGAATTAAAGTTATTAAATTTAATTTAAAGGTTTCAACAGAAAAGATTTTAAATTGTTTTATTTAAGATTTAAAGGATTTTGCATGTTTACTTTGTAAAACTGCATAGAATAATCTTCACCTATTGATTATTGTGTTGCCATGGTTACAGCCTGATGCGCTCTCGTCTCATTATGGGATGTTGTTCATGGTGACGTTCTGAACAGGAAGCGGGGCCCCTGAGGCCCCATAAATGACCGGACCGGCCCTGCAGCCATTACAGACAGAGTGGCCTTTCCTCTGGGTTCTGAGGTCCAGTCTGGACCGGACCGGACCGGACAGCTGAGTCACAGCTGCTGGCGTTTGATTGGCTGACGGCTGCTTGTTTTCCAGCTGTGGCTCCAGAGGATTATCCAAACAGGAAGTGGATGATCAATCAGAGGAACGGCGGCGCGTTGTTTACCGAGCCTGACCCGCTTTCCACATCAGATCCATTTAACCCCAGGATTATCCGAGCAGACGAGCAGCAGTATGGAAATCACTTCCTGATTGTTTTCCTCTCTGTTTTTAACGGAGCTGAACGTCTCCGCGCCAAAAACACGATTTCTCGCATTTTATCTGAAACATAACGTAGAGCAGTATGCCTGGAAGAACGAAGGAAACTAAAAGTGAGGCACGGCAGTGGCAGCATCATGCTGTGGGAAGATGGCTGGAGATAAATCCAGGAAGAAAACCATTTAGAGGCTGCAGTAGAGCAGAGACTGGAGGTTCATAAAGAATGGCCCAGTCAAAGTCCAGACCAGAGTCCAACTGAGAATGTCTGTTAAGCTGATGGATAAAAACCTCAGAGTTCTAACGGGCTGAATACAGATGCATGCCACACTTTTCAGATGCATCCTTTCTCTGTGGCTTCAGATCCACTGAGGTCAGAACCGGTTCCGGCTTACCGGGTCGGGCTGCCAATACTTTTCAACACAAACATTTCTACACTGAAAAACACAAAATCCTGAAAGTAGTTCTGGTTTCCGGTGGAAACGTTCAGAAACAGGAGAGCAGATCAGAACAGGGTCACTTTCTACAGGGCGCCTCGACGTCACCTGCAGCATTTCCACCTTAAACTCGACTCGACCCTCTGAGGATTATGAAAGCAATCCTGTTTCCATATGTGGGAAGGAACATATGTAATCTATAAATCAGCCATAATCCAGGTTAGATTGGAACAAACAGAATCTGAACATTAATCTGCCGTGAGGGTGGGGGGGGGGGCTGTTTATGAGCTGAGGGCAAAACAACAACAACCACCAATCTGCTGCTGGGAGGTTCTACCGGGTTCTGCCAGGTTCTACCGGGTTCTGCTGGGCTGTACTGGGTTCTGCTGGGCTCTGGGCCATGACCCGGCCCGGTTCCACTCAGATTATTGCAGCGTTCTCAGAACTGCGGAGGTTGTCTGTGTTCTCTCTGCAGATATTTTTAGCTGATTGCGTCAGGCGGCCTCCTGCGCTGAGGTTAGCACCGCCGCTGCTGCGCCTGAAGCTTTCATGAAGCTTCGCCCGCTCCAGGCTCCGCCCACCTCACCTGCAGCAGGTGCAGGTGATGCAGCTGCACCTGCTGCAGAGGTGCCGCCGTGTTTCGCTCTGCGGCCGTCTCAGAACCGTCCCGTTTGGGCCCGCTGCTCTTCCTTACAGGCCGAGGCGAAGTGAGAACTCTAAGATTCCCACCAGCAGCAGCAGCAGGTCAGAGTTTCTCAGCGTCTGTCTGAGCGTGACAGACCAAAATAACCCGACGTTTTCACACCTCCTCTAGGTTGCATGCCATCACAGAAGAGGAAGGAAGGAGCCGGACGAGCCAGAGCCTCAGCAGCAACATCCTTATCAGCAGCATTATCGTCCGGCTCTGAGACATGCGAGCTGCAGCAGGAGACGTGTCACTCCGGCGCATTTCATCTGACTTCTCTGTTTCACGGCTTCCAGCCATCATGGTGGCTCTGAGAGCAAAGGTCCAAACAGACGCAGCTGGCCTTTTCGCTGCAGCCGCTGCTTCCTCTGAGAACAAAACAAGTTTTTTCCTCTTCATTAAACGCGTTGTGAAAATATCACAGTTATTAGCAGCAGCAGCAGCAAATCTGGGAGCCGCTGAGATTCTGACACTCAGAGCTGTGAAGCTTCATGGCAGCAGAACGCTGCAGCCGGTCGGCACTTCCTGCTTCTGCTTTTACCAGGCACAGCAGGTAAAGTCCAGCTCGGCCCGTCAGAACCAACACCAAATACACTCCACACTTTTCAGACAGATTTCTAAAAAATCTGTCTGATTTTTTAGAATCATTTTCCCTTTTCATTGTTCTGGAGGAAAACTGCGACTTTCAGGGTGGAAGCAGGTCTGCATGCTGTTGTACCGATGCTAACAGGTGGGTTGGCCCCCCACAGCCCCCCTCATCCAGATCAACATGAGGACTTTAGTCCAGATCTGTCTGGCAGACAGAGAAGGGATTTCAGCACCAAATCCAGCAGATCAATAAAAATATCTGCTAATTAGGCTGAGGAGGAGGAAGAGGAGGAGGGTGAGGAAGAGGAAAGAAAAACAAACTGAGTGCTGATTCAGGAGTCTAGACAGATCAGGAAAATCCCCAGACTGGAAGCTCCTGGAAGCAGGTGAGGAAGATGATGATCAGTCAGGGATCAGACTCTTCCTCTCTCCTCCTCTTCCTCACCGATCGGTTTCTCTGACCCCAATCCCCCCCTTTCCCCAGCCCCGCCTCCTTCCTTCCTCCACACTTCATCACTTTGACCTAAATCTGCTGGTTTAATCTTCTTCTTCTCCTGCTCTCTGAAAACAAACGGAGCCTAATTGTCTTAATCTGGCTGCTGGTCTTTTATTGTCTGCAGGATTCCACGCGCCGCCGAGCAATAACAGATCAATACAGCAGCTCTGATTGATTATCGCAGCTCGAGCTGCGGCAGAGCAGAGATAAACTCTCCTCATGAACGCTGTCAGATCTGGATTAAACAATGTAAACACTTCAAACCTGGTTTCACGTCTGAATCGTTTCATCTCCATGACGACAGCGGCGCGTCAGCCGCAGGATGTGACTGAAAACATTTTACACAATGAGGATTATTATGTTCTGCTCCATCTGCTGCTGCGGTAAATAACGCAGCTCGCTTCTGCATGTGTGTGTGTGTGTGTGTGTGTGTGCGTGTGTGTGTGTGTGTGAGGTTCTGAAGCTCGACCTTTGGTTTCTCTCAGCAGAGCAGCTTTTGTTTTTCAGGTGAATCGTCATGGTAACGGTGAGGCTGCAGTCGGATGACTCTGCTGTAATCTGACATGATAATCTCATCTGAATCACCTGGCCGTTCTCAGCCAATTAGAGCCCGTCTGCATCAGGTGGGCCGGGCCGGCTGGGCCTGGTACCGTCCATCTACCTGCAGCTTGGCCTGGTCCACTTTCGGCTCTGCAGAGGGTCAGCCAGTCAGAGGCCGTGTTGCTGTTACGTGACCGTCCAGAGGAAAGCCTCAGACCTTGTTGCCTCCAGGTGTGTTAGCGCAACGCCGCGGTGGACGGCAACCAGCAACCACCTGAGAGGAGCAACGGCTGCTGCCCATCAAGAGGTCAAAAGGTCATCTTTGACCAGTTCAGGGCCGTCCTTCTCCACAGAGAAACGTTGCTCTCCAGTCGTCCGCTGGTTTAGCTGTTGAGCTAAACATGTAGCATGCTAACTAAGTGCTCAACTCAAAGCTAAGTTTTTATCTAATTCTGAGTTAGATGTTTAGATTGAAGCTTAATATTTCATTAAAAAGTTAAACATTTAGTTTTAAACTCAATATAGAGTTAACAGCTTAAATATTTTGTTTGCAGATGTTTAACTCATGTAAACACTATATATAATATATAGTTCAGGGATAAATATTTAGCTAAAGCTAAAAATGTGTAGCTTGTAAACTAAATATTTATCTTTCTAATTAAATGAAATCATGGTAAAATCAGACGTGAGTAAAAAGTTTGTCTTTTAGGTTAACAAACGTTCTGTTAATTTGTGATGGTAGCTTTACTCCCGGCGGCCCGTAGAACCGGTCCAGTCCGCTGGAACCATCAGGGCTGACCTTTCCTCCAGGTCATGGACTAGTTTGAGTCTAAACTACCTGGCAACAGACTAATGATGTCATCAGTGTGGGCCTCAGAGGTAGATGGACTGGACCAGGTCCAGAACCAGTCCAGAACCTTCAGCAGCTTGTTTCCCATCAACTTAATCATCTTAACTAAATTGGTTGGAATTAGCCCCGCCCCCTTCGCCCCCCAGTCGTTTTCACGGCTTCCTGGATTAGACAGATTACTGGTCTGAAGCTGTTTTCCTTCTCTCTGCCGCCCCCCCGCCCATGACGCCCTGCATGGAGCCATCAGCGGAGAGCAGCAACCCAAAGGACCGGTCCGGGTCGGAACCGGCCTTCCTCCTGAGTCATGAAGAGCTGCAGAGTCTGGAGTCTGGAGAAAATGGAGCAAGAAGGAAAATACCTGCGGTGATAAAAATACCTCTGGGTCAAAGGTCAGCCGGGTGGACCACATGCAGGTTCATGTTTTTATGTCCAGCTGAAGATAAATCATTTTTTATAGTGAAACATGGAATCAGAACTTCTGGGACAAAGTCCAGGAAATGTTGGACCAACATGGAGGAAACCAGAGAAACGTTTTACTGGTTCCACCCGGAAACACCGGATCCAGAAACACCGGGTCCAGAAACACCGGGTCCAGAAACACCCAGTCCAGAAACACCGGGTCCAGAAACACCCGGTCCAGAAACACCCAGTCCAGAAACACCGGGTCCAGAAACACCGGGTCCAGAAACACCCAGTCCAGAAACACCGGGTCCAGAAACACCCAGTCCAGAAACACCGGGTCCAGAAACACCCGGTCCTCTCCTGACGGGTGAATCAGCAAAATCAGTCATAAACTCAGTTAAGAGATTTAATGAGTTTAATCTGAAAATTTGAAGCTGAAAATCTCCAGGACCCAAAAATATTTAGTATTTTTCTTTTTAATTATAAATTTAAAGACAATTTAATTTTTTAATTTTTACACAGTGTTTTAATAAAATAAGCAAAGCAGTCGGGTTTCTGACAAGGGAAATTTAAATCATTTTAAATGAAAAAAATTAGATAAAAAAAAATCAGTTTTCCAGTTTCTTTTTTTTTATTTATTTATTTTTTTTTAGATTTGTTATTTTTGTTTCTGGTTACCTGAACTGGTTCTGGTTCTGTCAACACAGACCATAAAAGTTCCTGGATGTTTTTACTGAGAAATTAAACTGAAAGCAAAAAACCTGAAGTTTTCACTTTAAGATGTGAATCATGTTTTAAAAACTTCATAACTTTCAAACCGGCTGAACTGGAAGACCAGGCCATCCAAAGTCACCCTGAGGGCCGCCGGTGGCCCGCGGGCCGCACTTTGGACAACCTGGTTTAGAATAAAATGAAAAAATAAATAAATGATGTTTTATCAAATTAACATCCTGAGGATCTGATATCAATAATCAGTTATGAATGTTTCTTTAATCTCAGACCTTTTTCCTCAACATTTGGACTTTATTCTGAGATAAAACCGGAAAATCTGAACCAGAACCAGCTGGATGTTCTCTGGACCGGAACCGAACTCTTCCCTCCAGCTGGTCCTCCACATCTGCGCTCCTCCTGCGGCTGAAACTGCGCCAGAAATCCCCGAGCGACGGGACTGCGCCATTTACGGTCCTGGCTTACACGTCACTTCCTGTCTGCCGGCCTGAAAGTTTCACTTTCTGTTCAGCCCGGAGGTTCAGAGTCCGCTGGTTCCGACCGACTTTAGAGGCCCCGGACCCTAAGCGGCGTGATGGCGTTCAGATACCCCGAAGCCCGGAGAGACCTCAACCAGGTGAGTCCGGCCTGGGCTCGGCTCGGCTCGGTTCGGTTCGGGTGTGCTGCTCAGGTGCGGAGCGGGACAGGTATAGGCGGTTCCGGTGCAGGCCTGAGGGAGGCTCCGGGTCAGGTGGAGCTCAGGCAGAAACCAGCATCATTACAGATAATTAATAATCAATAATCAGTTTCAGAGCTGCAAGAGGAGGAGCCTCCGACCCACTTTCACTTTCCCTTACTGGTTCTGATCAGGACGGTTTGGGTCCAGGACAGCCAGGCTCACACTGGAGCAGAAACGGGGGCCCATGGCCGTATCCAGGGGTCCGGGGGCCCGGGGCCGGATCCTGAACCACCACAGTTTCAACCAGTTCATTCTCACAAAGAACTGGTTCTCAATCCAGTTCAGTCAGTTAAAAAATGAATCTGTTCATGTTCATAGTTCAGTTATTTGATCTAAATAAACAGAGGTCGTGACCTGCTGATGATGTCATCATCAGTTTGCTCCCATAAACTTCCTGTTATCTTTGTGAGCTCTGCTCTCAATGAAACAGATCCATATTCATATTCTATAGGTCATATATCTTTAGAAAACCTCCCATCAGACCAGCAGGCAGGTCTGACGTCCAGGTCAATGCTGCGTATGCGTAGCCATAGAAAGTTTAGTGGAAGGAAAAACATTTTCATAACAGCTGGAGGTAACAGACATTTGACTGTGGAAAATGTGATACCGGCCCTTTAACTCTGTTAGCTTGAAATAAAACTAAAGTCATTTTAATAAAGTCGTATGAAGTGAAGATGCAACTGGTGAAAGAAAATCTGCTGGTTTCTCCTTCAGAGCAACGCACTGTAAAAAAATAACAGTTTTATTCGT
Source organism: Poecilia mexicana (assembly GCF_051168715.1). NCBI lineage: Eukaryota > Metazoa > Chordata > Actinopteri > Cyprinodontiformes > Poeciliidae > Poecilia > Poecilia mexicana. The sequence continues at coordinate 27,235,094 of NW_028263380.1, read as the reverse complement.
CTGATTTAATATTCTGATGAACTGAATTTCACTCAACGATGCAGGAGGCCAACTTTTTGTTCTGAATTACCAAAATAAATGAAAGTTTTGATGATATGAATGCAGATTAAACATTTAAAGGATTTAATTTATGCAACATTTTCTGTTTCAATGTTCATTGTCACGCATTAAAACAACAGAAGCTCAAAAACGGTTGATGTGACGGAAGTATCAAACATTTCTGAAGCAGCGGCTCGCTGTGAATAAAAAATATCAGAAAAATTAGATTTCCTGAGGGGACGGAGGAGGAAAATCCAGAGTGTCGCAATGATCAGAGTGGATTCTGCAGCTGCAGCGCCGTGCAGGGTGCTGCAGCATGCTGCAGAGCGCTGCACGGCGCTGCAGCTGCAGGTTTTTCTACTGGCTGATTAATTAGAAAAGTTGAATCTGGTAAAACAGATTTTCAGATGAGTTGGGTTTCTTTTGTCTTAAATGAAAATGTTGATATTTTAAACAGTTTGGCTTCTTTACAGCTCTGACTGATTTGTTCTTTCAGCAATTAGCATCTTTAAGAGTCTATGCTCCAGTTAACGATTAATCTATTGCTAAATTAGTTGACGATCATTTCGATAATCATGATTAAACATGATTAATCGATTCAGCCCTAAAAGTCTTTGTGATCAACAAACTGTGTTCTGGATAAACTGAGATGAGCCTTAATGTTGCCTTTTCTCTCTGCTATGCGGCCATTTCTGGCCCAGATTCTTATGGTGGAGGCATGACCTTTGACCCCAGAGGTTCAGATGACCCCAGCCTCTTCTTGCTCTGATGTCTGTCAGATTGTTGTTCTCCTCTGCTGGTAAAACTTGATGGAAGGTGGATCTTTTCCGTCCTGCAACCTGAACCTTTGACTCTGTGAGCGTTCCTGGTGATCCAGTTTGGAGCCTCAAATCTCCGCTGGCGGCGTTTCCGTTCAGCCGGCGTTTCCGTTCCGGCGGCGTTTCCGTTCCGGCGGCGTTTCCGTTCCGGCGGCGTTTCCGTTCAGCCGGCGTTTCCGTTCAGCCGGCGTTTCCGTTCAGCCGGCGTTTCCGTTCCGGTGGTGTCAGCTTGCAGGTTTGGTGTGAAAGCTGCTGCTGACAGTTGGCGCTCGGAGCTTCGCAGTTCCACGGAAACATCCGGAACCAGAAGATCCGGTTTCAGAGCCAGACTCTGATTGTTGCTTGTTTGTTGAACAGGTGGATGATTACCACGGAACCAAGATCCCGGACCCGTACGCCTGGCTGGAGGACCCGGACAGCCCGGAAACCATGGTAACGCCCTCTTACTGCAGAACCCATAGACATAATATAAGGATAGACCCTCATGGACCGCTCTCGCCTATTGTCGCTGACGAGATTTAGGGCGGCCATCTTGGAGCGGTACTCCACTCCACTCAGCGTTATGTGTTTAGCAGCACAATGACGTATCAGCGGATTTAATCGATCATAACACACTTTTTTGTTACTGGAAACCATATTCAAACATCTATCAAAGCAACATTTATAAACAATTGTATTTTTTAAGTATGTTTTTAATACATAGTTCATCATATTTAAATATGCTTAGTGGCTATAACAATAAAATAGGAATGGAATATTCTGATATCGATGTATGAAGAGCACAAAGCACACAGCCGTTCATAATGTATTTAATAAATTATTTAGTAATATCAATATATATTTATATAACTATACAAACACTAATAAATAAAGATTAATAATGGCACAAATAAATAATTAATACTGAATTATATATATAAACGTGTATGTGTGTATATATATATATATATATATATATATATATATATATATATATATATATATATATATATATATATATATATATATATTCGGATTTTGGACTCGTCGGCTGAGTCCAAAATCCGACTCGGTTAGCTTTAGTGGCTAACCGTGTGTTAGCCACTAAAGCTAACACACGGTCCAAAATCCGATGTGAGATTCATCCGTGCTGCAGTGAATCCGTCTCTCTTTATAGATTTCTCCCTCTTCTTCCTTACATCGTGTCTTTAGGAAACTTTCAAAACAAAAACGGAAGATTTAGGATGTATCTTACTTTTGACAGAGTGAAAGATCAAGATCAAGATCAAGAAAAAAAATAAACAAAAAAAACTTGTAAACCACACAGTCAGCATGCAATGAGTTGTTGCTCAACTTTTTCTAAAACATGCAAAACATCATTTCTGGTGTAAATTCACACACATTTAGCACTTGTTTGACAGAATTCAGCGTTCACTGTTATCTGCATTTTTTAAGTAGATTTAGGATGTATCTTACTTTTGTCAGAGTGAAAGAATATAAATAATAGTCTTTACCACCTGTGTAAACTTTGCCGGTGAATGTTATAACACATAAGTTTTATAATATGTGTTATATTGTTTCATTTCTAATATAGGCCCTTGTGTCAGATAATCTAAGTCAATGTTAGAGAATAATAAATGTTTTTAGATTTACGGAATCTCAGTTAGCCTTCATAGCGGGGCTGAACCCGTATTACACCAAGCACTGTAGCTAATATTAGCTGGTATCTCGCCGGTGGACATAAATACAGTAAAATAATATTCTAATCACAATATATACACAATAATATGTCCATCTTACTTGTGAAATGTTGTCTGTGGAGCCCTCGCATCAATAATCCATCGATCAGAACAACAATATCCCTCAGTGCTGAGGCATTTTCTGCTGTTTTGCTTGAGCAAAGTAGGAGGGTATACCGCTCCAAGATGGCCGCCGTATTTCCTGCGCCGGAGCGGTCCATGAGGCGTCTATGCTTATATTATGTCTATGGCAGAACCCCCCTGGCGGTTCCGGGTCTGATCCGATCTGTTCGCTGCGCAGGCGTTCGTGGAGAAGCAGAACCAGCTGAGCATGCCGTATCTGGAGGGCTGTGCGGTCCGAGCCCGGTTCCAGCAGCGCCTCACCGAGCTCTACGACTACCCGAAGTTCAGCTGCCCCTACAAGCGGGGGTCCAGGTACAGCTGGGCCGACCCGGACCTGGACCAAAGCCGAACCGGATATGGACCGGGTCCTTCTCTCTTCCCACACAGAAAACTGTTAAAACAGAAATAATTCACTAAGATATTAAAATTACTGCAGCATTTTAAGTGAATTTCGTTCACAAACCTTTGAGATTTCTCCAGATAAGCGACAGAGTAACACACTACTAATAATAAATAAAAACACTACGATAATGAAGTAATAGTATTAAGAGAATACAAGAATAAAGTAATAATAATAGTCATAAAACTACAACTTTATTCTTGTATTATTTCGACTTTATCTTGTATATTTATTTAATTCATTGGTTTTAGCGCCAGACGACCTGCTGCTTCCTCTGTTTGTTGTGCGATGCGAGGGGTTTGCTAATAAAGTTATTTTACTTTGAAGCATTCCCATGCTAACAGGAGAAGCTAGCTGGTAAAGTTTCATCAGGCAGGTTTTTTGTCAGAAAATCGAAAACCGTTAAAGTATTTTTAAACTTCAGTGACTTTTAAAGCAGAAAATAAGAATTTAATGAAATAATCTGAATAAAAATGTGATTTTAACTGAACCTGCCGAAGTTTTTATCCAGTTCAGGAGCGACGGTGTGAGCATTAGCTCCACCTGGGAGGAAAACTACTGAATGAAGCTGTTTCTAAATGAACTCTGACGGTTTAGACATTTTATTCCAGATTATTCTGGATTCTCCCTGCAGGTATTTCTACTTCCACAACGCGGGCCTCCAGAACCAGGACGTTCTGTACGTCCAGGACTCGCTGGATGCGCCGGCCTCCGTGTTCTTCGACCCGAACTCGCTGTCTGAAGACGGAACCGTGGCGCTGAAGAGTGAGTCCGGCTCAGAACCGGTCCAGAACCGGTCCAGAACCGCTCTAACCCCCTGTTTCCCCAGTGGGCCGGCTGTCTGAGGAGTGTGAGTACTTTGCGTACGGGCTGAGCAGTGCCGGGTCGGACTGGGTCACGCTGCGCTTCCTGAACCCGGTCGGTCTGGCGCCGCTGCCCGATGTTCTGGAGCGGGTCAAGTTCAGCTGCCTGGCCTGGACCCACGACGCCCGGGGCATCTTCTACAACTGCTACCCGCCTCAGGACGGCAAGGCTGACGGTCAGAACCACGCACCGACCCGGTTCTGGTTCTGACAACGCACCAGAACCACCTGGGTCTGGCTCCAGATCAGAACCGAACCAACAGAACCAGAGTAACCAGCTCCTGTCGTCCCTCAGGCACAGAGACCACGTCCAACATCAACCAGAAGCTCTTCTACCATCGGATCGGAACCGAGCAGTCCGACGACGTTCTGGTGGCCGAGTTCCCGGACCATCCCAAATGGCACAGCTCAGTTACAGTGAGTCCGACCAGAACCAAGTTCTGATCCAGAAACGCACACCAGACCAAAACCAAGTGCATTCACTCTGAGACGGGCTGGACCACCAGAACCCTGCAGAGTACCAACTGATTCTGGTTTTCATCCCACAAACACTAATTCTGGCCCAGTACCAGTCCAGGTCCAATCAGAACTAGTCAGAGCGATATGAGTCAGATATTTTCATAAAAATGTTTACGGATCAGAAACGGTCTAAACTGGTTCATATCGGGTCGGAACCAGATCCAGTTCTGTTGTGTTTAATGACCTGGAGAAAAAACTCAGATTTTTCTGAGTCGACCCGGTTCTGGTTTGGTTCTGGTGCATTAGTGGGTCCAAATATTTAAGTGGTTTTGTGTGAATTCCTGCAAATCTGAAACTTTTCAGGTTTGACTCGTTAGGAGAATCTGGTTCCAGGTTTTAGTTCTTCTGGGTTTCGGACCCGGCTGATGCTGCCTGTTCGGTTCTGCTGCAGGTGTCAGATGACGGCCGGTACGCGGTTCTGTCCATCACCGAGGGCTGCCGGCCCGTCAACCGGCTCTGGTACTGCGACCTGCAGGCGCTTCCGGACGGGATACAAGGTGGGTCAGGGAGTCCTGGAGACCGGACCGGACTGGACTGAGTGGACTGGGCCTGACCGGACCGGGCTGGACCGGACCAAACCGACCAGGCTGAACTGACTGGACCGGGCCGGACCGACCGGACCGGGCTGGACCGACCGGACCGGACTGGACCGACCGGACCGGACTGGACCGACCGGACCGGGCTGCAGCAGAGGAAATCGAATTAATGGAAAAGGAAGGAAAATGTGTAGGTTTGATAACCCTGTTGTTGCACAACTTGGACTCACTTTACAAGAGCACCATAAATGTTTCCATCCTGGTCTTATGTTAAAAGCAGGGTGCATGTGGAGTCTTAAGGAATTGGATCCGGAGGTTTTCACCAAGAGAGAACAAATGGCAGATTTCTTAGAGCTGAGCTGTGTAGATTATCTATTAGTTTTTGTCGACTTTCTGAGGAACCACAAGAATTTCAACAAGTGAAGAAACTTCAGGATGTTGAAACTGTTGAGAAAATATGAACCTGAGTGAGTGAATGAGTGAGTGAGTGAATGAGTGAGTGAATCTGTTGGCTGCTGCTGCGTCTCCAACCTGCGCCGGTGTGAAAATTTAATACAGAGGTAAAAATCCTTCCTTGTTTTTCCTCTGGTGCCGTTTCCACAGAAATCCGGAACCGGACCGGTTCTGTTGCATTCTGCAGTCACGGCTCGGAGGTGGAACTTTGCTCCTGGCGACTTTAACTCATCCCAGTTATTCCCTCCTGAATAAACACAACGTTTCCTGGTTTCTGAAGCAGAATTTCCATTACAGCAGAACGATTAATCACAATTAATCGATTATTGAAATAATTAATAGTAATAATAATCCGATTCTGATCTGGAGCCAGACCCGGGTGGTTCTGGTGCGTTGTCAGAACCAGAACCGGGTCGGTGCGTGGTTCTGACCGTCAGCCTTGCCGTTAACTGGAGCAAACCGACTGTTTGCTGGAAGAATAACAATCAGAGCAGAAATGAAGCAAAACTGTGTAAAAATATAAAGACTAAGATTAAGAACCTCCTTTGGTTCTTCAAGGACTTTTTATTATCCAATAATTAATCACTTCATTAAAACATAATAATCAGCAGATCAGTTCTACTCTGTACTGATGCTCAGTCCAGCAGAAAAGCCTGAATTTTTCACACGTTGAAGTTAGAAGGATTTTTATTAAACGCTGCTGTTGACTTTCACACATCGAATGTTGATTTTCTTACTTAAAACAGAAACATAATTATTCATTTATTTGGATCTTTCAACATTTATCTAATATTGTGTAAAACAGTTTAAGTGGTTAAATGAAAAATCTGCTGAATGTGACCATTTTTTACCCAATCGTCAGAACAATCGATTAATCGTCAGAACAATCGATTAATCGTCAGAACAATCGATTAATCGTCAGAACAATCGATTAATCATTAAAATAATTGATTCTTAACATATGAAGATTGATGAAAACATGGATTAATCCTGATAAAAATCTTTATGATTATGTTCTGCAGCAGTTGCTTTGCTGGCTGCAGCAGGTTCCACCGGATTCTGCTGAGGTTCTGTTGGTTCTGTTGGGTTCTCTGTGTCTGCGCAGCTGATGAAACTCCAGTCTGGGTTTCCTCACAGCTTCCTTGGGCCTGCGGACGTTGTTGGGCTGTGGGAAGTTTCCACGCCGGGTGTCGACACTTCCTGCTGTCTCTGGTTGTGAAAGTGTTTTGGTTCTGCAGGTCTGCTGCCGTGGGTCCGGCTGGTGGACGACTTCGAGGCGCAGTACTCCTACGTGACCAACGAGGGCAGCGTGTTCACGTTCCGCTCCAACCTGGACGCGCCGCGCTACCGCCTCATCAACATCGACATCCAGAACCCGGACCGGCAGAACTGGACCACGCTGATCCCGCAGCACGAGAAGGACGTCCTGGGTGAGCAGCCGCCCGGCCCGGCCCGGCCCGGTCCGGTCCCGCCCTCCAGCTGGTTCTGGTGCCGGGAATGAAGGGAAAAGTCCACCAGCGTCAGAGATACGCAGAGCTCTCATCCTCAGAACCGCGGGTCGGAGCGTTGCGACAGCCTTTCTGTGAATTCCTGGCCGGCGTTTCGATGACGGTCCGACCACAGAGACCAGGAAGTGGTGGCCAGCGGCCGCGCCTCCGTCACAGGAACTCTGCGGAAAAGTGAAACTGGTCTCAGATGACAGCGGCTGAGTCAAGCCGGTGACGGGAAACGCTCCTGAATCAGATCAAACTGCAGCTGTTCTGAATTTATAACCGTTTGTTTCTTCCCCTCTGACCTCCATGGTCAACCTCTGGGTCTAACCTGACCTCTGCCCTCTGGCCTGCAGGCTTCGTCTCCTGTGTGAACCAGCGCCACCTGCTGGTGAACTACGTCCACGACGTGAAGGACGTGCTGCAGCTGTTCGAGCTGAGCAGCGGCCGCCTGCTGCGGGAGCTGCCGCTGGACGTGGGAACCATCGCCGGGGTCAGCTGCAAGAAGAAACACTCAGAGTTCTTCTACAAGTTCACCTCCTTCACCACGCCGGGTAACCCACCGCTGACCTCTGACCCCTGACCCCAGCCTCCATCTGACCCTCTGCTCTCCATCAGGGATCATCTACCACTGCGACCTGAGCCGGCCCGACCCGGAGCCCCGGGTCTTCAGGGAGGTGGAGGTCAAAGGCATCAACCAGGAGGACTTCCTGACCAGCCAGGTGAGCTCCGCCCCCTTCTGGACACCTGGACTCGCCAGAACCGGGACAGAAACACATTTTATTGATTATGTGAATTTTTTTTCCCCCCAATCCCGTCTGTGGCTCTCTGTTGCTCAGAGTGATGTCAGGGCGGCCATCTTGTTTTCACAGCTTCTGTTTGTTTAAGGTTGAATCCAGATCAACACCACAGAAGAAGAAAGTCCAAATAATACGAAGATAAAGGGCCAGTAGAAAAGGCTGAAACTTTTATTTCCATTTTAGAAAAGAAATCGATATTTTTAAAAATTAAAATCAGATAAAAGAAAAATTTATTTTTAAGCCTGAGGTTCTGCTGTTCTGACCCGCTGGTTCCGTTGGGTCTCAGGAACCCAGGAGGAGCTCCGATCCGGCCCCTGAAGTTCTGACTGGGATCTTCCTAGTTCTGCTGGCTTTGGGTCAGCTGGCTGATCAGAACAGATCCAGATGATTCTGGGTCCAAACAGAACCAGGCCGATCTGTGAGGAAACAGCTCCACCCACTGGTGGAAAGCAGCACCTGCAGCCAAGCAGAAACTGGACCAGAACCAGCAGAAACTGGACCAGAACCAGCAGAAACTGGACCAGAACCAATGTTTTGCTTAGGAATCTTTGGAAAGTTCTGGTAGAAAATGGACCGGTTTCAGTGAAGCCAGTACATCCTGAATGTTTATCTGGTTCTGACGGGTCAGAACCAGACCAGACGGCTCATTTCTGTGGAACCTGAAATTTTCCCAAAGTTCTAATGGATCCTGGAGGTTCTGGTCGGTTCTGACCTTTCAGTCTCCTATAACTCACCAGAACCGGGTCGGTTCCGACCCGTGCGTCTCTCCCAGGTTTTCTACCCCAGTAAGGACGGAACCAGCATCCCCATGTTCCTGGTCCACTCCCGGAACCTGGAGCGGGACGGAACCAACCCGGTCTTCCTGTACGGCTACGGCGGCTTTGAGAACTCCATCCAGCCGCACTACAAGTGAGCGACATCAGCTGGTTCCGAACGGGTTCTGGTCCAGAACCGGGCCGGTTCGGTCTGGATGTTTCTTTCTTCTCAGTGATTTGAACGTGTTGGTATCAGGATCCGGGTCTCAGTTGTGGTTCTGGTTCTGACCCAGTGTGGCCTACCTGCTGTTCGTGAGACACCTGGGCGGAGTTCTGGCCGTGGCCAACATCCGGGGCGGCGGAGAGTACGGCCTCACCTGGCACAAAGGTACCGCCGGCTCCGGCCTGGACCCGGCTCTGGCTCTGGTTCCGGTTCTGTTCTAAAGATGTTCCCCGTCTGCAGCCGGAACCTTGGACCGGAAGCAGAACTGCTTCGATGACTTCCAGAGCGCGGCGGAGTTCCTGATCCGGGAGCGGTTCACCTCGGCCAGCCGGATCGCCATCAACGGAGCGTCCAACGGCGGCCTGCTGGTCGGTGAGTCCGGTTCTGGACCGGGTTCTGCAGAACCCTCAGCAGGGTGTTTTAGGGCTGCTGATAAATCAGTTTTAGCAATTCAAAGAATTTTGGTTTGTGAATATTTCATTTTTCCCGCCTGGGTCAGCGGGGCGGCCATCTTGTTTCACTGCGTTTCTGTTTGGTGAAAGTTGGACAGAAAATCCAGAAGTTTTACTCCAGTAACCATAGAAACACTTCAAAATAAAAGTAGAGGGCAGTTTTTCATGCTGCTCTGCAGCTGCAGGTTGAACTCAGTGACGTTCTGCTGGTTCTGTTGGTTCTGATGGTTCTGCTGGTTCTGTTGGTTCTGATGGTTCTGCTGGTTCTGTTGGTTCTGCTGGTTCTGATGGTTCTACTGGTTCTGCTGGTTCTGATGGTTCTGCTGGTTCTGTTGGTTCTGATGGTTCTGATGGTTCTACTGGTTCTGATGGTTCTGATGGTTCTGCTGGTTCTGCTGGTTCTGATGGTTCTGCTGGTTCTGATGGTTCTGATGGTTCTACTGGTTCTACTGGTTCTGCTGGTTCTGATGGTTCTGCTGGTTCTGATGGTTCTGCTGGTTCTACTGGTTCTACTGGTTCTACTGGTTCTGATGGTTCTGCTGGTTCTGATGGTTCTGATGGTTCTGCTGGTTCTGATGGTTCTGCTGGTTCTACTGGTTCTACTGGTTCTGCTGGTTCTACTGGTTCTGCTGGTTCTGATGGTTCTGCTGGTTCTGCTGGTTCTGCTGGTTCTGATGGTTCTGCTGGTTCTGATGGTTCTGCTGGTTCTGATGGTTCTGCTGGTTCTACTGGTTCTACTGGTTCTGCTGGTTCTGATGGTTCTGCTGGTTCTGCTGGTTCTGATGGTTCTACTGGTTCTACTGGTTCTGCTGGTTCTGATGGTTCTGCTGGTTCTGATGGTTCTGCTGGTTCTGATGGTTCTGATGGTTCTGATGGTTCTGATGGTTCTGCTGGTTCTGATGGTTCTGCTGGTTCTGATGGTTCTGCTGGTTCTACTGGTTCTACTGGTTCTACTGGTTCTGCTGGTTCTACTGGTTCTGCTGGTTCTGATGGTTCTGATGGTTCTGCTGGTTCTGCTGGTTCTGATGGTTCTGCTGGTTCTGCTGGTTCTGCTGGTTCTGATGGTTCTGCTGGTTCTGCTGGTTCTACTGGTTCTGCTGGTTCTGCTGGTTCTGCTGGTTCTGATGGTTCTGCTGGTTCTGATGGTTCTGCTGGTTCTGATGGTTCTGCTGGTTCTACTGGTTCTACTGGTTCTGCTGGTTCTGATGGTTCTGCTGGTTCTGATGGTTCTGATGGTTCTGATGGTTCTGATGGTTCTGTTGCAGCCGCCTGCATGATCCAGCAGCCGCAGCTGTTCGGATGCGTCGTCGCCGAGGTCGGAGTTCTGGACATGTTGAAGTTCCATAAGTTCACCATCGGACACGCCTGGACCACCGACTACGGCTGCGCCGACGACCCGGAGCAGTTCCAGTGGCTCATCAAGTAAGAACCAGAACCAGAACCAGAACCTCTCTGTCCTCAGAACATGAATATCCTAAAACTCCAAACGGCTGAAATATTTCTAAACTTTTCTCGTCCCGTCAGGATTTCACGTTAGATTTAGTTTTAATATAGAAATGTTCAGGTTTGCACTAGTTACTTTTTACTGACATGAAATGTTTTATTTTTTGCTTCGGGACGTTTTGGGAAGTTGGAGTCAAATAATTAGAGAAAAATGTAAATTTTTAAGTCCTGTTTTGTCTCCACTCCAAACTAAATGTTTGGTTAGGAAGTTAGTTAGATCCCAACTAACCAGCTTAAGTCTGAGCTAAAAGTTTAGTTTGAAAAACAAATATTTAATTTAATCTGAGCTAAATAAAATTTAGGCCAATTTTTTGTTTTGCCAACAAAATATTTACTTCCAAAATAAACATTTAATTGCAAACTAAATATCTATTTTCCAAACTTAATGCTTAGTTCAGATCTAAACATTTAGCTTCCCAACTAAATATGTAATTTGAAAACTAAATATTTAGTTTATGAATTAAATATATATCCAAATGGAGAAACACTGCCACCTGCAGGCCGAGTTCAGTTAGCAGTTACATCACTAAAACATTTTTAGAAATTAAAAACAAAAACAAGATGGCAGAATTTATTAATTTTAGGTTAAATACATAAGTACTGTAATATATTCACCAATCATATTATATTGTTTGCAGTTTACTAAAATATTGTTGCATCCATCCTTTATCATTTTTTAATATAACATCATTTTGCATGAAATCCCAGACTTTCTGTAAATTAGTTCTAACTTTTATTAAAATGCATCATTTGTCCAGAGGATCTGCAGAGAAATTAAAACTGTAGTTATAAAATCGTCAGTGTTTTAGTTCCGTAGAAACACAAGTAGTGAGTAGCTTAAGCTAACATGTCATGGGGGAGTTAGCATCAATTAAATTAATATTTCTGACAGTTTTTGTGGAAAATTTGCATTAAATTCATAATTCTGCAAAAGCATGAAAAGATGTGGGAATCTTGATTTTCTTGTGAAAACCTGAAGGGACAGATTGATGGGATTTGGCGTCTGAGGGCCACATAGAAAGTTACGGTGGGCTGTATTTGGCCCCCGGACCTTCAGTTTGACATGTGCTGTAGAACATCCCAGCCTGTATCAGAACCAGCAGAACGGGTCTGGACCCTGTCCTGTCTGCAGGTACTCTCCCCTCCACAACCTGCCGGAGGCGCCGTACTCCGGCCCGCCGTACCCGGCCGTCCTGCTGCTGACGGCGGACCACGACGACCGCGTGGTTCCGCTGCACACGCTGAAGTTCTGCGCGGCGCTGCAGCGCGGCGTGGGCGGCAGCCCGCAGCAGCGGCAGCCGCTCCTGCTGCGCGTCGACACCCGCAGCGGACACGGCGCCGGGAAGCCCACGGCCAAGGCCATCCTGGAGGACACGCACATCTTCGCCTTCATCGCCGAGACGCTGAAGCTCGACTGGAAGGACTGAAGCTCAGAGTCCCGATCGGCTCTGAGTGAAACATGTTCAGTAAAACCTTCGCTGGTTCAGAGTCAGTCAGGAAGAGATCCAGAGATCCACTGAAGGATCTACACTGAAAAAAAGGAAAACATGATCCAACTTTAAAAAATGAATTCAAATCAAGTTTGTCAGATTTACTTTATTTACATTTGTTTACCATGACGCCTTAATAAACTTGATAATTTTGGATAAACTAACAAATTAACTCAATTTAAGTTGGATCAGCTGTTTTAGTTTTTCAGTGTAGAGTTCAGGACGGGACCAGAGCCTCCAACCTGAAAAAAGTTGAAAACTTTGACTTAACAAACTAAAATGTAAATTTAATAACATGATTGTTTAAGCATTTGTTCTTGCAGTAAATTAATATTCCAGGACAGAATTACATCAAAAATACTTGTGATATTTAGATCTATTTTTCATCCCACAAAAGGAAACATCCATCTTTATTTTCTGCAAAAGGTTCATGTATTTTTTTTTTCATTTTAAAACCTAAAAATAAAATGTGGCTCTTTAAAAATGAGAAATTTCAAAATATTCACTTCTTGCAGATTATTGCACTTCAGACATTTTCCCGTCATAATTTAAATGATGAATTAGTTATTTTCTTCAGTTTGAAGGAGTTATTCACTGAAGCTCTAATATCCCCCTGAACCGTTACTGTAAGTTAGTTTGTCTTGTTTTATGGTATTCTGAGACGTTTGCGGCTGATCTTGATGTTGATCCAGAAAACTTTTCTTTGAGTTCTGCTGAGATGAATCTGCAGCTGCTGGTTGGAGGAAACCTCTGAAGGATTTCAGTTACCATGGCAACAGTCTGGCGCGGTTTCAGCTGGATTATTTTGTAATAAACTGCAGTATGAATCTGAATCGGTTCACAAATCGCTGCAGGAACATTTGGTGGGTGAAGTTCTGCTGCAGTGCCTTGAGCGGCCACTGGGTGGCAGTACGTCCCTGCAGAAGCAGCAGCAGCGCTCAGGGGTCAGAGGTGAAGCGGAGAGCAGGGTCTCTGCGGTGCTGGCTGGTTCTGGAGGTTCTGCCGGGTCGCTCACAGTTTAATCTGATATCATCCTGAAGCGTCTGGTGGAGGATTAGCAGGCAGAGCGCCGCCGGGCCGCAGGTTCTGAATCTGGTTCTGAAGACAAAGGCGGGAATAATGAGCCGGACCGATGATGAGAACGGTCCGGGCCGCAGCAGGATCCCTGAGGAGCTCCAAGCCTTCATCTCCTTCATTCAGTTTCTCCTCCACGAAGCTCAGATTAACTCCTAAAGCCGCTTTGGGCTGCCGAGCGGACCGGACCGGATCAGAACTTTAGAAGTTTCTCCTTCACAGCAGCTTAGCGATGGACCTGCGCTCCGTTAATCTGCTGTCCCTGGAGCCCGGCGGCTCCTCACCGACCCAAACAGAACGCATAGAGGAAAACCAGTTACATCACAACTGGACCAGAACCAGAACCATGTTCTCCTTGTGCTGTGGGTTCTCTGGCTTCCTCCCACAGTCCGAAGATGTGTAATTAGTGTCTCTGAAACAATTAGACATGATTAATCAAAAATATTACTAATTTAGTAATTGATTATTCAAAACCATTTCCAGACAAAAAACAAGTCAGAGCAGCAATGAAGCCAAACGGAAACACTTTGTATTTTAGGCGCTGAATGCTGCAGTTAATGATTAATCGATTAATAAATGAGTTGATATTGTTTCAATAATTGATTAAGCACGATTAATCGTGTCAGACCTAGAAGTGTTTGTCTGTTGAGCTGCTCTGATGCTAACAGACTGAACAGATTCAGGTTTTCGGTTTGAAACCCGCTGAGTCTCATTTTCAGAGGAAACGATGAAACCTGCTGTGATCGACACACCTGAAAAGATGGCGGCAGCTTCTCCTTCGCCTCGCTCACATCTTCCCCTGAACAGTTGGAGGAAGTAACTTGCTGTCTGAGTTTCAGTGAGTTAAGTAGGAGTGAGGATCCGCGGTAATGAATTAAAGCAGCAGCGTGGCTCCGGAGCGGCTGCTCGCTGCGTGGGCGGCTCCACAGATGAAACTCATTAAGTCTCAAACTCCAATCCTCCAGTCCAATATCGTAATATACAGAGTATGGATCGCTGCTGCAACTTTATGAGATAAAGAAGTCATTGTGAATTCACGCTGTCACCTCAGCTGCCGCTGCCTTCCAGTCACTTCCTGCCTGCGGTCACGTGACCAGGTGACGCAACCTGCGCCTTCAGGGATCCTGAGGACGGAGGATCTCTACAGGTGTGGACACCTGTAGAGATCATGTGACGTCATCCTGGGCTCCAGTTAGCAAGCAGCTCTTCCGGTCCGTCAGCGCGTCGCTCCCTTCCGGCTTCACGTAACAAACTCCAAGGAAAATAAAATCACATTTCTCAGCGGTAAAGTCTAATTATCTTTGGACTTTCCAAAAATACGTAGAATGTAAATCTAAAAAGTTTTAGTCTGAAGTAAAGATCTTAATATCTAGCTAAAGGTTTAGCTAGCTGCTAGCAACCTAATTATTTAGTTGGCAATTTGAATATATAAAGCTAAATATTTGGTTTGGAAACTAAATGTTATTGATGCATTTATAAATTTCATCCAAGCTAAATGTTTTGCTTTGTTTGACATTCATATCGTGGAGAGTTTTTCTCTCCGACAGACTAAATAACCAAAACGTTGCTTTATTCTTTTACTCTGAGCTGATTCAGCGTCTGAAGAGGCGGAACCGGCTGCTGGGTTTGGAGTTTTTTAATAACACGTTTAAATATTGCAACAGCCATCAGATTTCCTTCAGTCAGGTAAAAATCATCAGAAATGTTTATCAATCTGTTTTATATTCCAAACGTAACCAATAAAACTTTTACACGGTGAGCAGATATTAGATCAACACGTTATTCAAACAAATTATAAAAATAGATTTGGCATTTCAGATACATATTTACAGTATTAAACATCAAAACTGGTTACGTGGAGCTGGACGGGGAGCGTCAAGAAGAAGAAACCCAAACGACCCGGACCGTCAGCTCACCGCGCAGAGGAGAAGAAGAAGAAGTGCAACAACATCATGTTTACAGCAGGAATCACACATGCTGCCACAGAACCAGTTAAAGTTCAGGAACACACAGATACTGTGTACCGACAGTTCAAACCTCCCTCTGCCGGTTCTGAGTCCAAACCCAACAGAACCGAACAAATAAAACCTTCCTCAGTGGAGAGAATAAATATGGATAAATATGTTTACAGCAGGACGGCCGCCAGGGGGCGCAGCGCCTGGAAAACACAATAAATTGAAAAACATTTCTGTCCCTCGTCTCATCAATCAATCAATCAATCAAATTTCACACACAGTGAAATGTTTCTAGTAGTTCTGATGATTTTGGCTCACAGAATGAAAATCCAAAATCTGCTTCACATAAAAAAATAATAAAAATGAAATAAAGTAAAAAAAAAAAAAAAAAGAGCCTGAAATCCAAAAAGATCTCAGAAAACCTGATTAAAAAAAATAAATTAAGACTGAAATCCCAAAATTTATTGTCTCAGAAAATCATAACATAAAAAAATCTAATAAAATGAAATAGGAGACAAATCCAAAAAGAAAATCTGAATATTAGAATAAATAGATATAGTATCAAAAACCCAAAGTTTTGTCTCAAAAATTTAGAATATTACATCAGATCAATAAGGTGATGTTTTAAGCAGAAATATCAGCATTCTGGGGACATTTTTGTCTTTTTCTCTCAGTTCCTGCTGGAGCTCCTCCAGATTCCCAGGCGGCGGTTCTCCCTGTTGCTGCAGCATCTTTTCCTATCACACTTTGTCCTTCCACTCAATCTTCCATTAATATGCTTGGATACAGAACTCTGAACAACCAGTTCCTTCAGTGTGTTGGTGTCCCACCACCACTTCTCAATGTTCAGATCTAACTTTGGCTTTTCCTTCTCTGAGATTTAATCATCAGAATTACAAGTTTCTGAAATCTGACAGAAAAAAAAAGAATTTTTCCTGATATTCCAGGTTTTTGAGCTGAACCTGTAAACACAGAAACATGAGGACTGTTACTGAAATGACGTCCAGCACAAAGAAAACCAGGAAAAAGCACCAAGGAGAAGAAAAACCGACAGTTTGAACCTTTTACAGTGTCTGTTTCTGATTGGGCCACCACTGAAGCCCCGCCCACTTGGCCCACTCCAGTTGGTCGGTCAGATCGGCGTGGAAACACGAGTCCGTCTGCCAAGATTTGTCTTAAAGGGACATCCCACCAAACCTGTGTGTCTGGGGCTCTGATTGGCCGGACGGAGCAGCAGAGGTCACAAAGGTCACGTGACATCACTCCTCGGGTCGCGCCGCTCACCTCCTCTTGGAAACAGGAAGAAGGGATGAAGGAAAGGAAGAGGAGTCCAGCTCCTGCTGGTCTGTCCTCTGGGGCGGACGCTCCCCACTCCTCTCCTCCTGCACACCTGTGTGAGGCGCAGCAGCCGCAGCCAGGTGAGGCCCGGTCAGACCTGGACCCCCCGGTCAGACCTGGACCCCCCGGTCAGACCTGGACCCCTAACCCACCCGGTCAGACCTGGACCCCTGGACCCCCCGGTCAGACCTGGACTCCTAACCCACCCGGTCAGACCTGGACTCCTAACCCACCCGGTCAGACCTGGACCCCCCGGTCAGACCTGGACCCCCCAGTCAAACCTGGACCCCCCAGTCAGACCTGGACCCCCCAGTCAGACCTGGACCCCTGGACCCCCCGGTCAGACCTGGACCCCTGGACCCCCCGGTCAGACCTGGACCCCCCAGTCAGACCTGGACCCCTGGACCCCCCAGTCAGACCTGGACCCCTGGACCCCCCGGTCAGACCTGGACCCCCCAGTCAGACCTGGACCCCTGGACCCCCCGGTCAGACCTGGACCCCCCAGTCAGACCTGGACCCCTGGACCCCCCGGTCAGACCTGGACCCCTGGATCCCCCGGTCAGACCTGGACTCCTAACCCACCCGGTCAGACCTGGACCCCCCGGTCAGACCTGGACCCCCCAGTCAGACCTGGACCCCTGGACCCCCCGGTCAGACCTGGACCCCTGGATCCCCCGGTCAGACCTGGACTCCTAACCCACCCGGTCAGACCTGGACACCCCGGTCAGACCTGGACCCCCCGGTCAGACCTGGACCCCCGGTCAGACCTGGACCCCCCAGTCAGACCTGGACCCCTAACCCACCCGGTCAGACCTGGACCCCTGGGCCCCCCGGTCAGACCTGGACCCCCGGTCAGACCTGGACCCCCCGGTCAGACCTGGACCCCCCGGCCGTGCATCTGGATCACCTGCGCCCGCAGCGTCTGGATGGCGGCCAGAATGAGCTTCTGGTGGTCCAGGGAGATGACGCCCAGGCTCAGCACATCTCTGCAGAGACACAGACACTCAGAAGCTGCAGCCTACGGCGCACCATTAGTGACAAAATTAAGACTATCACACACCACGTGGCGGCTACTTCTATGTAGCAGGAGGCTACATCCGTTCTAAGACTGACAATCAAAGTTCAGCTGGCTTTGCTAACTGAGAACAAAACTACTAGCTAGTGTTAGCTTTGGAGAGGCTAGGAACTAGCATGCTGAGAATAATGGTCACCCACTGGTTTGGCTACTTCCTTTGCTGTACATTAGCACGGATAGGCTAGTGTTAGCCAAGGATAGGCTAGGGCTAGTCAATCCAAGACCAACATTACCCTGACATAGGCTAACAAGTAGCATGTGTCGGTTAGCTCCCATATGTGTTATG
>NW_028263380.1:27154684-27212184 GCF_051168715.1 Poecilia mexicana | reverse complement strand
GTGTTTCTGAGGAGACACCAGGCGTTAGCTAGCTCAAACCCCCTCCATCAAGGTCATCAAGGTCATGAGGGCAAAAACACGGGCGAGTGCAGAGCCGTACCCTGAGGAAGGAGTCCAAGGATCCGTTGGTCATGCTCTCCTCCACGATCATCATCGTGTTTCCTGAAGACGCAGAGAGAAACGGGTCCAGTCGGTTCTGCTGGGTTTAACTCAGAGGTCGGGTTCAGGAACCCAGCAGGAGGAGATGAGAAACAAACTGATTCATCTTTATCCTGGTGAAACAGAAACTATTCCAGACAGAATGAATCTGGACCAGAACCGGACCAAAATGTTGACATCCTGCCAGACCGACTGACGGCGGCCATGATGAAGAGAACCAGCGTTATTCCCCTGAAAGTGGTCATAATGTTTTGCTTGATTGAGCTAGTGTTCATCTACAACATCAACGGAGGATACAGGTATGGAGAGCTGATCCTGCCAAAACTGGTTATAAAAACAGAAATAAAGAAATGGCTTGATAAAGTCATTAATATCCAAGAAGTAAAAATCAAAACTCCTGAAATATTTCTTCTTATCATTTTCACACCTTGTCTGTTTATCTACAGATTTATTTTTCCCTTCATGTTTTTCTCTTTGCTTTTTCCTTAGAGAAGAAAATAAATCATCCATCCATTTTCTTACATCCTCATCCCATCGGGGAGAGGCGGGTCACCTGGACGGGTCAGCAGTCCAGGAGGGCAACACAGAGACAGACAGGACAAACAACCACACAAACCCTCACACACACACACACACACCCTCACACACACACACACACACACACACCCTCACACACACACACACACACACACCCTCACACACACACCCTCACACACACACACACACACACACCCTCACACACACAACCTCACACACACACACACACACACACACCCTCACACACACACACACACACCCTCACACACACACACACACCCTCACACACACACACACACACGCACACACACACACACACCCTCACGCACACACACCCACACACCCTCACGCACACACACACACGCACACACACACACACACATGCACACACACACACACACACCCACACACACACACGCACACACACACACACACACACACCCTCACACACACACACACACACCCTCACACACACACAAGGAGAATTTATGCAGGCCAATTAACCTGACAGTCATGTTGTTACAGCAATGCATGATAAAAATAAAATTCTGAAATTAAAGAAAGTCAATAAAAAATATGGAAAATAAAATACAGACATAATAAAACATTGAAAATAAAATGGAAAATAATAACGCAGCATTGAGCCAGGCTCAGGGAAACGTCAAACTACAACAGAGTCACAATAAGACCAGAATACAGTTAGAACATTACAAGTTGGGAAAGTTTCTATTTTTATTGTTTGGATGCATCATTTGGCACATTAATTACTTTATCAAAGCCTTTATTTATTTCTACATTTAATGGTAGTTTTGTCAGCACCAGTCCTCCATAGTGAAGCCTCCAGACTCAGACGATCCAGAGGTGTAGCTGGAGATCTACATGGATCCGTGTTCCAGCGTCGGACCGGAGAACTGAACCAGAGAACTGAACCAGAGAACTGAACCAGAGAACTGATCCAGAGAACTGAACCAGAGAACTGATCCAGAGAACTGAACCAGAGAACTGATCCAGAGAACTGATCCAGAGAACTGATCCAGAGAACTGATCCAGAGAACTGATCCAGAGAACTGATCCAGAGAACTGAACCAGAGAACTGATCCAGAGAACTGATCCAGAGAACTGAACCAGAGAACTGATCCAGAGAACTGATCCAGAGAACTGATCCAGAGAACTGAACCAGAGAACTGATCCAGAGAACTGATCCAGAGAACTGATCCAGAGAACTGAACCAGAGAACTGATCCAGAGAACTGATCCAGAGAACTGAACCAGAGAACTGATCCAGAGAACTGATCCAGAGAACTGAACCAGAGAACTGAACCAGAGAACTGATCCAGAGAACTGAACCAGAGAACTGAACCAGAGAACTGATCCAGAGAACTGATCCAGAGAACTGAACCAGAGAACTGAACTGGTCCAGTCAGGGGAACCGAAGTGTTGGGGGCTCAGTGATGGAAAACAGGAGATTTGTCGTCTGACAGCGAGAGGTTGTGGGCGAGCAGGAGAGAGAGAGCAGGTGTTTTGGGGGAGGGAGGCGGGTGGAGGGATGTGTGTGTGTGTGTGTATGTGTGTGTGTGTGTGTGTGTGTGTGTGTGTGTGTGTGTGTGTGTATGTGTGTGTGTGTGTGTGTGTGTGTGTGTATGTGTGTGTGTGTGTGTGTGTGTGTATGTGTGTGTGTGTGTGTGTGTGGAAGTGGGAGGACTCATCTCAGCATCTCAGCTCCTGCTGCGTCTGAAGCACCAATTACTGGATCCTCCACATCTGCAGCTGCTGGTGTTTGCAGCTCCTCTGCCCCCCTTCCTCCCCCCACAGAGCTGACCCCTGACCCCGGCTCACCGGTGGTGATGACGCCCTCCAGCCGGATGATGTTGGCGTGGTCGAACTGGCCCAGGATGCCGGCCTCGCTCAGGAAGGAGCGGCGCTGCTTGTCGGAGCAGCCGGCCCGCAGCGTCCGGATGGCGACCGGCAGCTCCCGCTTACTGGGCAGCTTCAGGCAGCCGCGGCACACCTCCCCAAAATCACCTGCAGGGGGCGACACGGAGCAGGGGCACAGCTTCAGCTCAGAGGTTTCTGCACAGCTAAGGGAAAACAGATGTATTATCAGGAATCTTTCTGATAAACTTCATGGACAGCGCCACCTTGAGTTCAGAGGCAGCAGCGCATTGTGTTTGAGGTGAAAACATAACGTGGAGATGAAGAAGAGATTTTAATTGCTCGACCTTCACTGTACTAAACTCTGAGATTGTACACAGATTTATAAATGTCAGTTTCAAACTAAGTATTTAGTTTGAAAACTAAATATGCATAAATATTTAGCTCCAAGGTAATATGTAGCTAGAAGCTAAATATGTAGCTTGAAGCTAAATATGTAGCTAGAAGCTAAATATGTAGCTAGAAGCTTAATATGTAGCTTGAAGCTAAATATGTAGCTAGAAGCTAAATATGTAGCTTGAAGCTAAATATGTAGCTAGAAGCTAAATATGTAGCTAGAAGCTAAATATGTAGCTTGAAGCTAAATATGTAGCTAGAAACTAAATATGTAGCTTGAAGCTAAATATGTAGCTTGAAGCTAAATATGTAGCTAGAAACTAAATATGTAGCTTGAAGCTAAATATGTAGCTTGAAGCTAAATATGTAGCTAGAAGCTAAATATGTAGCTAGAAGCTAAATATGTAGCTTGAAGCTAAATATGTAGCTAGAAGCTAAATATGTAGCTTGCATACTAAGCATTTAGTTTACAAGCTAAATACTTAGCTAGCTCTGAGCTAAATATTTAGTTTGAAACTGAATATTTAGCTTAAATGTGAATATTTACCTCCAAGCTCAATGTTAGATTATCTGAAACTGTGACGTTTTTAATGGTGAAGATGAATCCCCAGTTTCCCCTCTTGGCTCTGCAAGCAGCAGCCATAGCAAGCTAACGGAGCGGTGCAGTGTGGAGTCGGACCAGGGAGGTTTGATCGGGCCAGATTCTGGTCCCGTCAGCCAGAACTTGGTACCTGTGTGGACGATCCTCTCTATCTTGATGCTCTGCTGGTCCAGCTCCTTGGCGAAGGTGTGGACGGCCTGCAGCAGGTCTTCACACGTCTCCGGGTCGATGTAGGTCCTCCGAGTCGGGATCTTAACTGGATCACAGAGAAGCCCAGAGCTGGTTAAACAGAACCGGGTCAGAGGAACTGAGACAGGAAACACACACATCGTTAGAGTCTGGCAGGAAGTGATCAGGTGATCCTGCCGCCGCCTCGCTTCATCAGCAGAACACAAAGAGCGACTGATGGTTCAGCATGAGGCGCTTTGATCCAATCAGAACCAGAACCAGACTCTCATCATTTCTTTCAGTCTGGAAACTGCGGAGAATCTAATCAGCTACAGAGAGGAGGCTTCATGTTCTGCTTCAATCTAAAGACGATGCTGCCCCTTTAATACTCAGTAATTACTGACGTAAAACAAGCTGAAATGTTATTTTTAAGATCATTTTGTCTCATTTCAAATATAATAAGATATTTGCATCAGAATCTACAACAATAAAACACTCGGCAAGTCAAAGTCTGGACTTGAATCTGACCGGGAACCTGCAGTTTGACCTTCCAGAGGTCGTCCTGCTGGTCCGATGCGTCTCTGAGGTTAACGTTAGTTTGATCCAAACATCAGGACTCACACTGGAAGTAGAGCTCCTCGTCTCCCTCCTGGGAGGCTTTACTGTAGCCGCACTGTCTGCAGAGAGAGACAGCAGATCCACGGGTCAGAACCACAGAACCACGGGTCAGAACCACAGATTAATTAGAACCGAAGCCGGTTCTGAGAGGAGAACCTGGATTAAACCTCCAGAACATTTCATTCTGAGCTACAGATTTATAATCTGAACAACATAAACGATATGAATGAGGAGGTGATCATGGATTATGGATTATGCTGTGTGTCTCTTTAAACTCAGTTTATGATCATTTTGCAGAAACCAGGTGGAGGTCATGACCTGCGGTGGCTGACAGCCTGAAAAACGGAGGAATGAGCTGAAAAAACAAGAACGCAAACTCCAAAACAAAAAAATCTAACAGAAAAAGCTGCAAATTAAAAATGCTTCAACCACAAAAAAGTCTGAAATGCTGCAAACTGGCGCCACAAAACAGAAATCCTCCAGACCAGCAGGGGGCGTAGCGTCAGATTTTAGCAGTTGGAGGATTTCTCTTTAGTCATTGGCTAAAGACCAGGAGCCATTTCTGCTGCTAGCGCTAGGCTAGCATGTTAGCTTTGGCTGTAGTTACCCAGAATGCTCTGCGCTGTAGTCCACTTCCTGGTTTTGGAGCAGTCTCTGGTCCGCTTGGCGTTCACATTCAAACTGAACCCAGACTGAGGTTTGGAGGACCAGAGGTCAGAGGTCGATTAGCGTTCACACCTCACCAACTGAACCGGGCTTTCAAGACAAACGGACTGGAGTTGGATTAAAATGGACTGAACTGGACTGTGAACAATGGAGCCTGAATGTCCCACAGTTTTTAATCTGTGTTTTGAAATAAAACCAGTTCAACAGAAAAAATCTGAAATATAATGAATGAGAACCTTCAGAATTTCAGATCTGATTTTCTGCTAATGATAAATCCTCCAGCGTCTCTGGCTGCAGCGCCGTTTCCTGCTGGTTGATGTGATCCATCAGAGATCATCAGAGATCATCAGAGATCAGCTGATCCTCCTGATGGTTCTGACCTCAGCTGCTCCCTGCAATCTGCTTGTCCGGCCCAGTTCCCATCACAGAACCTCAACTTTAATATCCTGCTTCTTTGTTTTTCCTGCAGCTCCTCAAACACACACGCACACACACATACACACACACACCCAAACACACACACACACACACACACACACACACACACACACACACACACACACACACACACACACAGCCAGAGTTGTGGTCAGTGAACAGAAAAACAATCCCCGCTCTGACCAGCCAAGCCTGAGCTTCCTGAAGAGGGATGGAGCAACGCTCCGAAACTCCGGATCGATCCGACTCAGTCAAGCTCCGATGCTCAGTGTGTGTGTGTGTGTGTGTGTGTGTGTGTGTGTGTGTGTGTCAGAGAAACAGAGACCTACTGTGTCTCCTTTCTCTCAAACTTCATCCAGTTTTCAGGACTTCTGCCTCGTCTGAACGCATCCACTGCTCTTCCCCTCCTCAGCTGACATGAACTTCAGTCACCAGGCGACGAATCCGACTTCTTCTCTGCAGCCTGAACGGCCCGTTCCGATCGTTTCATCCAAAGAAGAAATCCAGTCTGTCCCGCTTCCATTTGTGGAACTACAACATGGTATCCAACAGTTGTCAAACGGTCACATCACATCTTATCTGATGTTTTCACCAGTGTGAGAAATGTGTCATAATTCTGCAGCAGACGGTAAATCTGGACGTAAATGATGTCTGATAATAACGAAGAGGTGAAAGAAGTCAGTGAACGCATCACGTCCCAACCAACCGCTCCGGGTCCGACTCCACATCCAAACAGAACCGGGTCAGAACCGGGTCAGAGGCTGCAGCTAAAGGTTTTTGCTGTTAGCGGTTAGCTTTCTATCAGCTGCCTTCATCTGCTGATGGTGCCGTCGCTCTCAGCGACTTTACAATCCATCCAGAGACGGCGGCCATCTTTACAACCGTAAACAGAGCGCTGTGGCGGCCATCTTTACGACCGTAAACAGAGCTCTGTGGCGGCCATCTTTACCGCTGTAGACAGAGCACTGCTGCAGCCATCTTTACAACCGTAAACAGAGCGCTGTGGCAGCCATCTTTACAACCGTAAACAGAGCGCTGTGGCGGCCATCTTTACGACCGTAAACAGAGCTCTGTGGCGGCCATCTTTACCGCTGTAGACAGAGCACTGCTGCAGCCATCTTTACAACCGTAAACAGAGCACTGTGGCGGCCATCTTTACGACCTTAGACAAAGCGCTGCTGGGGGCCATCTTTGTTCTTCTTCTTGGGTGGCTTTGGGAACAGAAACCATTCAGAAGAATATCTGATTTCAGCCAAAAAAAAAAAGCATCATAACTTGTTCCTCCAACAGTTTTGACAGAAGTTGTACAATCTTTAGTTCTCTTTTAGGATAAAATGGTAAAATAAAGTTTCATGGTCTGCTGCCAACAAATCAGATTTGTTAAAGTTTCAGTATTCCAAAATACTTGCTTAATGTTACGACGGACATTTTCTTACAAGTATCACTGAAATGCTTACTCTGATCTTTATTGAAGATTATTCAATAAAGATTTATTGATTGCAGTATAATTTACTCATATTTATAAAGTCATTGTAACAGGAAATATTAGAATAGATCTTATTTATTCTAATCAGATACATAATCATTTCATCAGATGCTCTTGTGGAACAAAATTAATTGTAAACTTTTTACAAAACTTTTTTCTGGAGAATCTCATTTCAATCTTATAGAAATTATTTATAGGAGGCTTATTTCTGCTTCTCTGCAGCAAGACGGATGGTTGGATGGTTGGTTGGATGATTGGTTGGTTGGATGGATGGATGGATGGATGGATGGATGGATGGATGGATGGTTGGATGGATGGATGGATGGATGGATGGATGGATGGATGGATGGATGGATGGATGGATGGATGGTTGGATGGATGGTTGGATGGTTGGTTGGTTGGATGGTTGGTTGGATGGATGGTTGGATGATGGATGGATGGATGGTTGGATGGTTGGTTGGATAGATGGATGGTTGGATGGATGGTTGGATGGTTGGATGGATGGTTGGATGGTTGGATGGATGGTTGGATGGTTGGATGGATGGTTGGATGGTTGGATGGATGGATGGATGGATGGATGGTTGGATGGTTGGATGGATGGATGGATGGTTGGATGGATGGTTGGATGGTTGGTTGGTTGGATGGATGGATGGATGGTTGGATGGTTGGTTGGATGGTTGGTTGGTTGGATGGATGGATGGATGGATGGTTGGATGGTTGGATGGATGGTTGGATGGTTGGATGGATGGATGGTTGGATGGATGGATGGATGGTTGGATGGATGGTTGGATGGATGGATGGTTGGATGGATGATGATTGGATGGATGGTTAGATGGATGGTTGGATGGATGGATGGATGGTTGGTTGGATGTATGGTTGGTGGGATGGATGGATGGATGGATGGATGGTTGGATGGATGGTTGGATGGTTGGATGGATGGTGGGATGGTTGGATGGATGGATGGTTGGATGGATGGATGGATGGTTGGATGGATGGTTGGATGGATGGATGGTTGGATGGATGATGATTGGATGGATGGTTAGATGGATGGTTGGATGGATGGATGGATGGTTGGTTGGATGTATGGTTGGTGGGATGGATGGATGGATGGATGGATGGTTGGATGGATGGTTGGATGGATGGTGGGATGGTTGGATGGATGGTTGGATGGATGGTTGGATGGTTGGATGGATGGATGGTTGGATGGTTGGTTGGATGGTTGGATGGTTGGATGGTTGGATGGATGGATGGTTGGATGGATGGTTGGATGGTTGGATGGATGGATGGATGGATGGTTGGATGGATGGATGGATGGATGGATGGATGGTTGGATGGATGGTTGGATGGTTGGTGGGATGGTTGGATGGATGGTTGGATGGATGGATGGATGGACGGACGGTACGGACGGGGATCCGTTGAGCCTACCTCCTCCAGATGAGAAGCCCCGCCCCCATGGACAACAGCATGATGAGTGCAGCCACCGACACGATGACGATGATCACCACTGGGTTCTGTTCGCTGGACGCCAGGGCTACTAGAACCAGTCAGAACACACAGAACCGGTCAGAACCAGTCAGACCACGCACTCTGCTGAAGTCAAACACGGTTTAAAGTTTGTCTTCCAGACAATTTCTAAAACATAAATATCAATAATTGATTAATCATGAACAATCCGGTTAATCGTTTCAGCCCAACGATTATAACACATCTGGAGATTGATGGAAGGAGAAACGGGCATCCCAGTAATAATGATTGTCAGAACTGGAGTTTTAGTTTACAGGACAGTTTTTCACATTTATCCAGACTAGATTCACCACAGGCAGCTTTTAAATCCCTCTGTGTGGTGCCGGGGCGATAGGTCTCCATGCTGGTTTCTGTAAAACCTTAATAAAATACGTTTTGATTTTGGCTGAGTAGAACGTGAGGACTCACACTCGCCCAGAGTCTGCAGCTCCAGCGGCGCGCTGAACGCTCCGTAGTCGATGGGAGGAGGAGCGGAAGAGGAGGAGGAGGAAGAGGAGGCAGATGTAGAAGAGGTCGATGAGAGAGGAGAAGACGACAAGGACGAGGACGGAGCCGGAGTCAAGAAGGGACGGATGAGGAAGACGTAGGTGGTTCCAGGTTTCAGGTTGTTGACGATGATCCGAGTGGCGGCCGTCTTCACCGTGGAATAACTCTGGTCCTTCTGGTCCTGAAGGGACAGGGGGACAGCATGAGGACATGATGGAGGGACAGAACAGATTGTTTTGTATTTTTTAATCCAGAGGTTCAGTTTGGGTCAGGTCGGTTACCTTCTCGTAGTACTTGACCTCGTACTCGGTGCGGCTGCTGTTTGGGTTCGGCGGTTCCCTCCACACCAGCGTGACGCTCTTCTCCTCGACCTTCTCCGCTCGCAGCTCGCTGATCAGAGACGGAGCTGCAGAAGAAGAGGAGTGGATCAGAACCACCAGCTGGGCCCAGAGTACCTGTGAAGTTCTAGTGTCAGGACTCGGCCCGTTCCACCACATAAGCCAGAATGTCCTGAACAAAGCTAAACGAGCAGCTAATGACGCTGCTCACAGCAAACAACCTGATTACAGATGGCAACGCAACAGGATGCAACTCACAAGCTCCGCCCCCACAAGCTCCGCCCAACCCCTAAGCTCCGCCCTCTCACAAGCTCCCCCCAACCCCAAAGCTCCGCCCAACCCAAAGCTCCGCCCTCTCACAAGCGCCGCCCAACCCCAAAGCTCCGCCCAACCCCTAAGCTCCGCCCAACCCAAAGCCCCGCCCTCTCATAAGCTCCTCCCAACCCCTAAGCTCCGCCCAACCCCTAAGCTCCGCCCCCTCACAAGCTCCCCCCGAACCCCAAAGCTCCGCCCAACCCAAAGCTCCGCCCTCTCACAAGCTCCCCCCCAACCCCAAAGCTCCGCCCAACCCAAAGCCCCGCCCTCTCATAAGCTCCGCCCCAACCCCAAAGCTCCAATTTCAGTAACATAGTTACTGGATTGTGTTATTAAAATACTGTAAGTGTGTTACAGTACGATACCGTGTCTTTAACAATTCTCTGGGTTCCTATTGGTTTAAACCAGGCCGTCTCCCTGACTCTGGGCTCAGCTCTCAGTCGGATCAGAACCGACCCGCATCGCTGCCTCCTTATCAGAGCAGAAAGTCATACGTAGTCG
Source organism: Poecilia mexicana (assembly GCF_051168715.1). Taxonomy (NCBI): domain Eukaryota; kingdom Metazoa; phylum Chordata; class Actinopteri; order Cyprinodontiformes; family Poeciliidae; genus Poecilia; species Poecilia mexicana. The sequence goes on along the minus strand of NW_028263380.1, from coordinate 27,202,080 downwards.
TAGACTCCCCGCCCCTCCCCGCTGCACTCAGGGGACCCAGCGGTTCCCTGATGGGGGCTGGAGGAAACTTCCCTGTTCCACACACACACACACACACACATACACACACACACACACACACACAAGCAACTGCCACAGAGTGTGAAGAGATGGGGAGGAGTGCGAGAGCATTAGGTGGCAGTTATTGAGAGCGGTGTGCATGTGTGTATATGTGTGTGTGTGTGTGTGTGTATATGTGTATATGTGTATATGTGTGTGTGTGTGTGTATATGTGTGTGTATATGTATGTGTGTATGTGTGTGTGTGTGTGTGTATATGTGTGTGTGTATGTGTGTGTGTGTGTATATGTGTGTGTGTGTGTGTATGTGTGTGTATGTGTGTCTGTGTGTATGTGTGTGTATATGTGTGTGTGTGTATGTGTGTGTGTATATGTGTGTGTGTATGCGTGTGTGTGTGTGTGTAGGTGTGTGTGTGTGTATATGTGTGTGTGTGTATATGTGTGTGTATGTGTATATGTGTGTATATGTGTGTGTGTATATGTGTGTGTGTGTGTATGTGTGTGTGTGTGTGTAGGTGTGTGTGTGTGTGTATATGTGTGTGTGTGTGTATATGTGTGTGTATGTGTGTGTGTGTGTATATGTGTGTATGCGTGTGTGTGTGTGTGTATATGTGTGTGTGTGTGTGTGTATATGTGTGTGTGTGTGTATATGTGTGTGTGTGTGTATGTGTGTGTGTGTGTGTAGGTGTGTGTGTGTGTGTGTATATGTGTGTGTGTGTATATGTGTGTGTATGTGTGTGTGTGTGTATATGTGTGTATATGTGTGTGTGTGTATATGTGTGTGTATGTGTGTGTGTGTGTATATGTGTGTATATGTGTGTGTGTGTGTGTGTATGTGTGTCAGGCGGTTAGGAGGAATCAGGAGTCATGATCTCTGGAGAATCAGCTCCAGCTTCTGCCTGCAGCTGCAGACAGTCTGATGGAGCCTCAGGTCTCCACTGTGTCTCAAAGTTTCTTGTTTCCTAGAGTCGGTTCCTAAGTGACGGTCGGCTGTTCCTCTGAATGTTCGGGGCTGAACGTTTCTCCTTCCACATCATCACAGTTTGGACTCCAAGCTGAGGAGGTGCACCTCTCAACCCCCAGCTGATATTTCATACGGGGCTAACCGTCATTTCAGTAAGCAGTTACTCTGCCGATTAATCGATAAATCACATTTAATTACGATTATCGTTGCAGTACTAACTTAACAGCAGCGGTTTGTTCACGCGAGGCGTGTTTGATCCAACTAGGCAAAACAATCAGGAGGCGGTTCTGGTCCACAGAACCAGGAGGAAAACATGCATTAATGGTCCAAATCAGGAGCATTTGGGGTTAGGGTGGTACTGATAAATGACCCGGAATCTACAGGACCAGAACCACCGGGTCAAAACCCCTGGCTCAGATGAAGCTTTAAAGAAAAAATAGTTCTACTGCCACCATCAACCAACCCAGTCCGGTCTCATAGGTTCTGGTGAGATGGAAGAGGAGGACACACACACACACACGCACACGCGCACACGCACACGCGCACACGCGCACGCGCACACACACACATGCACAGATCGGATCCCTGCAACTGGTAATTTTGTAGTTCAAATGGAAATGAGGCTCATCCAGGTGTCGTCCGCTTCCAGTTCACTCTGAAATAGACCTTCTGTGTGTGTGTGTGTGTGTGTGTGTGTGTACAGGTGTGTGTGGAGGTGTGTATGTGTGTGTGTGTGTGTGTGCAGGTGTGTGTGTGTGTGGAGGTGTGTGTGTGCAGGTGTGTGTGGAGGTGTGTGTGTGTGCAGGTGTGTGTGTGTGCAGGTGTGTGTGGAGGTGTGTGTGTGCAGGTGTGTGTGTGTGTGGAGGTGTGTGTGTGTGGAGGTGTGTGTGTGTGTGTGTGTGTGTGTGTGTGTGTGTGTGTGTGTGTGGAGGTGTGTGTGTGTGTGTGTGTGTGCGTGTGTGTGGAGGTGTGTGTGTGTGTGTGTGTGTGTGTGTGGAGGTGTGTGTGTGGAGGTGTGTGTGTGTGTGCGTGTGTGTGTGTGTGTGTGGAGGTGTGTGTGTCCTCAGAGCAGCATAAAGACCTCAGGAGGCGTCAGAGCAGAGAGTGAGAGCTGAGCGATTCAGAGGCCAGAGTTTCTCTCTCGTCTCTGCAGGACGATGAGCGTCTCCACCTGCCGGATCCAGCAGGAACCAAACAGAACCTTAAAGCTTGAATCAATCTCTGATTACAAGAGTAACTTTGAGTCAAAGTCATGAAAGCCGGAGCTCCTCCCAGAACAACCCGGAGCAGAACAACGACTTCCTGAAGGCTCCTCTTCATAGCCTCCAATTACAGTCGAGAGGTTTGCAATTAAAACTCCCATCACTGAGTGACGGAGGCTGAGCTGCAGTCGCTTGATGACTCTATTCATTTGGTGCCTGCTGATGCTTCACATTCCCATCGCTTCTAATTAGGGATCCGAGCGGCAGAGGAAGAGGACGAGGACGAGGAAGAGGCCCAGAGGAGGAAACTTTCTTCTGCGACTCAAGAAGAAGCAGAAACCCCTTTCAGATCTCCTGATCCTCAGCTGATGGTTCTGATCACATCCATTATGGGCCAGATGTCGGTACCAGCTGCCGTCTCCCTGGACCTGATGCTGACCAGCTGAACCAAACAACCTGCAGCTAAGCTGTCCAGACACAATTTTCAGATTTTTGTGATCAAAATTCCTGATAGTGTATTAAGAAGTTCAGACGTAAAGAAATTCGATAAAAGGTCATTTTCTTCTTTATCTGGAGTGTGTATGTCGCTCCACCCTATCCAAGTGGGGACCTTTTACGTTCTCATAGGTTGGACATGGGCCGTAAATAACTTTTTTACTCTTTATTCTGATCAGTTTGTGCTGCAGATGCCTTCGCTATTGGAATGTCAGTTCATATACCATTTAATCTTTCCATGCTGAGGAAACATTTCTGACAATGTTGGTATTTGTAGGTTATATCAACTGAAATAGTTCACCTAAAGCTGTTTTGATTCAGCTTACATATTTTTTTGTCTTAAAAAAAATCCTTCTTTATCCCCCATCCTGGAGTGTGTATGTCGCTGCATCCTATCCAACAGGGGACCTCTGTCGTTCTGTACAAAGTGGGGACCTTCATTTTTCCTGTAATGCCTCTGACATGTTCTGGAACTTAAAAAAATATACACACATTTATTTATCTATTTATTTCTGTCTGTCCATTCCTATTTCATTAAGAGCGGCTCTACTCTGAGTCCCTCCTGGATGACCGAGCTTCTCTCTCTAAGGGAGAGCCCAGCCACCCTGCGGAGGAAACCCGTTTCGGCCGCTTGTATCCGGGATCTCGTTCTTTCGGTCATGACCCAAAGCTCATGACCATAGATGAGGGTGGGAACGAAGATCGATCGGTAAATCGAGAGCTTCGCTTCTTGACTGAGCTCTCTCTTCACCACGACGGACCGGTACAGCGCCCGCTTCACGGCAGACGCTGCACCAACCCGCCTGTCGATCTCCCTTCTCCCTCATTCGTGAACAAGATCCCCAGATACTTCAACTCCTCCACTTGAGGCAGGACGACCCCCCTGACCCGGAGAAGGCTCTCTACCCTTTTCCGGCTCAAGACCATGGCCTCGGATTTGGAGGCACTGAGCCTCATCCTGGCCGCTTCACACTCGGCTGCGAACCGCTCCTCTGAGAGCTGCAGATCACGACCTGATGAAGCCAAAGTAGCATCACATCTTGTGATGCTACTTTAGGACATTTTTCTCATTAAACATTTTTCAAAATGTGGATATGGACAAAAAGAATCAATTCACCTGAACTGTTCACCTATTTGAGCTTAATCAAATGTCTGTAGGTTTTAATGTTGAACTGGATTCAAAGTTTTGAAATCAGGGAACATTTCTCCAACAGAAGCGGTGAGAGACGATGCTCAGACGGGACGTTCTGATTCATTTAGCTACTTACTCTGCGTCAGGTTGAAAATGTCTGCGTGTCTCCACCCAGTGGTCAGGAGTGTGAACTGCAATCTGTCAAAATGACAGATGAGCTCCAGATTTTTGCTGTTTAAGATTCAAGACAGAAAATATTCCAACTCTGGGTAGAAATAAGAACACTGCCACCTGGAGGTGAGAGTTGGCATCACACACAAAAGTTTTTTCTACAATTCAAAAATTTGTGATAAACTCATAATTATGGATTAGCATAAAAAATGTCACAAGGAAAGCTAAAGCTAATGTAGCTAACCTCCGACTGCTGCCTTCTGATCGCAGATAAAACCAAACAAACTGGTGGCTCATGACTTACTGGGCGGACTGGGCGCCATGTGGATGTTTTTTATGTTTTTTTGGACTTTATCTGTAATTTTTCTTTGCTGCTGAAAAGCAAAACACCCCTAAATGCTTATGTCAGCTAATCTGATGTTGCATTGCATTGTGGGAAATGTATGCTCACATTTTATCTCTGACCTTATATTTACGTTCTCTGACTGATGATGTCACTTCCTTCAGTTTACAGAGACCGGTCTAAAGCAGCCGGTGTTTCCAGGTGTTTCCAGGTGTTTCCAGGTGTTAGTAGACTTCCCGTTGCATCTCTGACCTCTCGTCCTTCACCCCGTCTCCTCTCAGCATTGTCCCTGCAGCCCGGTGGCCCCTGGGGGGTCCTGGCCGTCTGACACCCAGTCGGTAATCCTCTCAGGAAGTGGAAATGCTCGCCCCGCCTCCCCGTCCTCCCAGCATGCTCTGCTCTCCTCTCCTCGGGTAAAAGGCTGCGGCTCCGTGGGGCCGAGTGGCTCCATGAGCGTTCCTGCGGTGGGATGTCATTACCGGAGCCGTTTTAAGCACATAAACGCAGGAATGTGAGTGTTTGATGAGCCTGTGACCTGCAGCGCCGCAGCAGCCACTCATGCATCTCTAATCCTGCGCCGCCTGGAGCTTTGGGCTGAACGGAGCTGCTGTTCCCCCGGTGGCCTGGAAGCTCCTGATAAAACCTGGAGACCCCCAGACTCTACTGAGCATGTGCAGATCAATTAGACGCTTTAATGTCACGGCGTCCTGAACAGAGACCCAGATGTGGACCGACACCAGAGGATCAGAGCGTTTAGCAGAAAACACAAACCTGCAGCTTTCAGACGGTGGAGGGCAGAACCAACCGGCTTAGAGAGGAGGAGGAGGAGGAGGAGGAGGAGGAGGAGAGGAGGAGGAGGAGAGGAGGAAGAGGAGGAGGAGAGGAAGAGGAGGAGGAGAGGAGGAGGAGGAGGAGAGGAGGAGGAGGAGAGGAGGAAGAGGAGGAGGAGGAGAGGAGGAGGAGGAGAGGAGGAGGAGGAGAGGAGGAAGAGGAGGAGGAGAGGAGGAGGAGGAGAGGAGGAGAGGAAGAGGAGGAGGAGAGGAGGAGGAGGAGGAGGAGAGGAGGAGGAGGAGAGGAGGAAGAGGAGGAGAGGAAGAGGAGGAGGAGAGGAGGAAGAGGAGGAGAGGAAGAGGAGGAGGAGGAGAGGAGGAAGAGGAGGAGGAGGAGAGGAACAGGAGGAGGAGAGAATGAGGAGGAGGAGAGGAGGAAGAGGAGGAGGAAGAGGAGGAGGAGGAGAGGAGGAAGAGGAGGAGGAGGAGAGGAACAGGAGGAGGAGAGAATGAGGAGGAGGAGAGGAGGAAGAGGAGGAGGAGGAGGAGAGGAGGAGGAGGAGAGAATGAGGAGGAGGAGAGGAAAAGGAGGAGGAGAGGAGGAAGAGGAGGAGAGGAGGAGGAGGAGAGGAGGAGGAGGAGAGGAGGAGGAGGAAGAGGAGGAGGAGGAGAGGAGGAGGAGGAGAGGAGGAGGAGGAGAGAATGAGGAGGAGGAGAGGAACAGGAGGAGGAGAGAATGAGGAGGAGGAGAGGAGGAAGAGGAGGAGGAGAGGAGGAGGAGAGGAGGAAGAGGAGGAGGAGGAGAGGAGGAAGAGGAGGAGAGGAGGAGGAGAGAGAGAGGAGGAGGAGAGAATGAGGAGGAGGAGAGGAGGAGGAGAGGAGGAGGAAGAGGAGGAGAGGAGGAGGATGAGGAAGAGGAGGAGGAGGAGCAGAGGAGGAGGAGGAGGATGAGGAAGAGGAGGAAGAGGAGGAGAGGAGGAGGAGGATGAGGAAGAGGAGGAGGAGGAGCAGAGGAGGAGGAGGAGGATGAGGAAGAGGAGGAAGAGGAGGAGAGGAGGAGGAGGATGAGGAAGAGGAGGAGGAGGAGCAGAGGAGGAGGAGGAGGATGAGGAAGAGGAGGAAGAGGAGGAGAGGAGGAGGAAGAGGATGAGGAAGAGGAGGAGCGATCTGCTTAGAATGGAGTTTGTGAGAAGAGAAAAAAGGAAATGAAGGGCGAGCAAAGAGAGAGAGGAAGAGCTGAAGTAATAAAGTGATGATGAGGAGTGAAGAAGGTGGGAGCACCAAATCCCCCCTGCAGTATTTATAAAGGTCACTGAGCCTCCAACAGAACCAGAACCAGAACCGCTGATCACTGGTTGGTCTGAACAGAGGAGGGAAGAAACGGATCGTCAGGAAAACGTCCTGAAATATTCCGTCTGAATTCACTGCGACTATCGATTCATTAATCTGTTATCGATTAATTAATCTGTTATTCTGACAATCTAATCAAAAATTCATATTCTGCAGATTCTTCATGAAAATACTTGAGCCAATTTTAATATTAAAAATAGATAAAATACAAATAAACAACATTTTACTGCCTTGAAGAACCAGAACCAGTCCAACCAGAACCAAGATGGAAATCCGACCAGAACCAGTCCAACCAGAACAGGCCTGCAACTTATTCGACCGATTATCTAATCAATTAATCTGATTATTAATCAGATAAAAATTGGCACATTCTGCAGATTTTTTATTTGTTGTATATTTTTTATACATTAGAAATGAAAGATGCAAATAAATTTATTGATCAATTGATTATCTGCAGCTGGAGAACATCAGCGTGTGAAGATCTGCTGATTAATCAGTTATAGATGAGCAGAAAATGAAAACGCCACCAAGGCATTCTGGGTAAAACACATTTACTACAGAGGTTTTTTTACCTTTCTAGTTTTGACACCATTGGTGCTCCGACCGTTTTCTTCTTTCAGCAAACTATAAAGCTAGCTATAAAGTTAATTAATCGATTATTAAATTAGTTCGATTAATCGTTTCAGCCCTGAACCAGATCCAGTCTAATAAAGTAATCAGAACTTTAGCTGAGCTTTCCTCCACATGAATGTGTGTCTGGACTTTGAGCGGGTTGGTTCTGATCAGGTTCTGGTTCTGGTTCTGTTGGACCAGGACTCACGCGGCAGGCTGGTGGACACGTTGACCTGAGTGTAGAAGCTCTTGCTGGGCAGCAGGTCCGACACGCCGTTCAGGGCCTCCACGCTGAAGGTGTAGTTGGTGTTGGGCAGCAGGTTGACCACCGTCACCGTGCGCTCCGTCAGCCCCACCTGCTGCGGCACGAAGCCCACGCCCGGCCCGCACGGCTCGCAGCGGGCCGGGCCGCAGCGCCGGCAGCCCACGCTGTAGGTCAGGTCCACGCGGCCCCCGGAGTCCGAGGGCGGGTCCCAGTCCAGGACCAGGGAGGACTGCCGCAGGGAGAAGCGCAGGCTCCTGGGCGGGGAGGGCGGCCCTGCGGGGTCAGACCGGGTCAGGGAGACCAGCATGAAAACATGAACTATGACTGGATGAAACACAACATGGAGCCAAACAGCCTCAGTGCTGTCAATCACTCTAGTGTATGCAGCGAAATGTATATTTAGATCAATATTATGCAGCCCAGAAATGGAATCAGAGCTAGAATTAGAATAACTACGACCCTTAACAGGATCAATCCCTGCTGAGTTTATGACTTTTAACCCAGAAAAGGACTAGATCAGTCACTATTCCGCTTATTTTATCAGAAACTGTAGTTTCACTATTTAGAAATGGAATTAGATACTTAGCAACCCTGAACAGAACTTAGTTTACATACTTTAGAACATTAGATGAGTTTTCTTTCCTGTTTTTCTTTCCTTTGGTTATTTTGTTTGCATTTCCCTTCAACTCATATGAAGGCCTTTGAATCACCTTGTTGCTGAAAATGTGCTAGATAAATAAAATGACCTTACCGCCTTGTCTCGTTGCTCTCTGCTACGCTACAGCTAGTTAGCATGATAAACAGTTTTCCTGTAGCAGTTACTCGTTTCTCCACCATTAGCAGTATTTCATGAGGCTGATTGGCAGCTCTAAGCCCCGCCTCCTGGCTCTGATTGGCTGTTTTTGGTGCGTTTCTCAAATAGTGTTTTTTAGTGCCTCCAGTTAATCAATTACTAAACTAGTTCACATTTATTTCATCTGTTAATCGCTATACGCCTAAAATTATTTGAACTTAATTCTTGATGTTTTTATTGGATCTAGTGTGAATTTTTGTTTTTTCCTCTCAGGTTAAACCAGCAGTGATTCTCTGGTCCAGTTTCACTTCATGGCTTCTACCTGCAGGATGAAACAGGTAGAGGATCCCCCCCCATCGCTGCCCCCCAGCCTCTACATGTCCATCAGTCACACTGAGCATGCTCAGTAGGCTCACGCCCATATATGGAGTGTCTGTGGTGGCAGCGAGTCACGACTCCGTCCTCCTGGTTTAATGAGTGTTTGGATGGATCATCCTCCTCAGGCTGCTGCAGACCCAGAACCGGACCGGACCGGACAGAACCAGACCGGACCAGACAGAACCGGACCGGACCGGACAGAACCAGACCAGATCGGACAGAACCAGACCGGACCAGACAGAACCGGACCGGACCGGGCAGAACCGGACTGGGCCAGGCAGAACGGGACCTGATCAGACAGAACCGGACCTGATTGAACAGAACCGGACTGGGACTGGACAGAACCAGACCGGATTGGACAGAACCGGACTGGGACTGGACAGAACCAGACCGGATTGGACAGAACCGGACTGGGCCGGACAGAACCAGACTGGATCAGACAGAACCGGACCGGGCCGGGACACCTCCTTCACAAACAGAACACTGCAGGGAGACGACATCCTGTCCTGAAGTGAAAACGCGTCCAGCCGTCCTCAGTGTCTCTGTCTGTCCTCATCCGGCAGCCTGGTTCTGGTTCTGGTTCTGGTCCAGGGTCTCGGTCATTTCCGGGTTTGTCTGCCAGCAGAAACATTTCCAAACTTTTATCTCCTGAGTTTTTCCGCTTTGTTACATTTTTTCCTGCAGCAGTGAAATTTAACTAAGGATATGAATAAATCCCATTTTCATTTTTCCATTAAAATTCTGGTTCTGGAGATTTTCCTCAGGATGTTTTCATAGATTTGATGAATTTATATCTAATATTGAAATGTTTAGTTTTAATCATTTCTACTTGTGCTTTTTTTTTTTTGCTAACGATGGACCAGAAATTAATCTGCAGTAATGAGGAAATGTTCTGGATTAGAACTGTAGCGATTAACCAGATTAATTGGTTAATCGATTATTGAAATAATCATCAACTAGTTTAGTTATTAATTGTTTCCTGGATAACACAGGAAGCAGAACGCATCCAGAACATGTGAATCAAATAAACATTTTGCATTTGATCTGTTCAGAGCTCCTGGTTCACATCATCCAGTTACGTAAAAATAAAAGAAAAAAAGCTACAAAATCGACGTGTGAAAAGTTGAGCTGAACATCAACACAGTGATTAATAACTGGATGGAAAAATATGATTTATGGAAGATTTTTAAATGAATTTGAACCAGCAGAAGCTAGTTACAAAGTTTTTAATTTTTATCATTAATTTGACATTTTTCTCTTTTTTATCTTAAATTTTTAAAATTTTGACTTCATTAGTTCTGAGTGTTTTTTCAGCTGAATACTCCCGTTAACGATTAATTGATTAATTTCAGTAATCAATTAATCTGATTAATCGTTACAGCCGTAATCCTCATGTTTAAAGTTTACGTCATGATTTTCTCTCCATAAAAACATAACGGCAGCTCCGGCTGTAGAATAATCTGCTTCAGATTTTGTGTTTTTGTTCTGGTTCTGACCTGCTTTGGCTCTGCGGTTCTGCTGCAGAGACGTTTCGGACCTCCTCTCCGCCCTCTGAAGCAGGATTGGCCCAGTCTGAGCCCGGTCAGAACCAGCAGATCAATACTTTAATTAATGCGCTCATTAGACGGCTGTGAATCCATCAGGCCGGATCAGGAGATCGATGCTGTAATTAAAGCTCTCCAGTGAACGCTCACCGACCCGCCGCCGCTCCAGAACCCCGCATTGGGTCAGAACCGCTGCCAGAACCAGAAGAGGGTCCAGAACGGACCGGTGAGACAGAAAGGGATACATTCTCAGTGATGCTCTGAAGGTCAAAGGTCAAGAGGACCTGAAATGGCAGCAGAAGGTTGTGGGTTTGAACCCCTTGCAGGTGGAGTTAGCGTGAAAAATCTACAAGCTGAAGGAAAATCTGGGATCGCCATCAATACTTTTATCCTCATTTTGAAAAATTACATTAAAAAATTTGATGGAAGTGGAAAAAATATAAAATATTTCCTCAATTATACAAAAAAAGTTTTTTCTTCAGCAGTTCTTGGCTGCTGATCATGTGACTCGTGTTTTTATTGCAGTTTTGTGAAATAAATTATTTCCATTTCCAAACCAAAACCAGAAAATTGATCAAAAGCGTTTGTGTGAAATTGGTCAGTTTCCATTAAGCAAATTCATTTTCATAATTTCTATTTAGGCATTTTAAAGTGAATGGAAACGCGACTGCAGACGGACTGCTGCGTCCTGGGTGCCCTGAGCAGCAGCACCACAGATCCTCCCTGATCGCAGCAGAATCAATAAGTATTCACACCCTGCTGGTATCGAGCAGCTTCTACTGTCACTTAATGTAAATAGTTTGTTGTGTTTTAATGGGTTAAAGGAGTTCTACGCTCCTTTAACTCTGAAATGTTTCTGTACAATATTTCATTCTTTACATATTTTATGTTGTATTTTGGTGGAAGTTTGATTTCATTGTTTATCACTTTGCTGCTGCTGAACCAGAATTTCCAGGATTTCTTTCTAGTTTCCAGGGAACTTTAGTTTGTCCCTGCTTTGTTCCCGTACCGTCGCCATGGTGATAAAAACCTGATCAGATCATCCATGAGTTCCAACATTACGGCGAAACGGTGACACCTTTTCCTTTCTGTCCCGCCGTTCCTGAACGCTTCCCGGGAAAATCAAAGATTTATTCACATTAAACGAGAGGTGAAGGAGAGGAAGACGAGGAGGAGGAAGACGAGGAGGAGGAAGACGAGGAGGAGGAAGACGAGGAGGAGGAAGACGAGGGGACGCAGGGTGAAGGACAGTTGAACCATAAACTGATCTTTATGGAATCAGTAGAAATGAAAACGGGTTAAAAGCAGAAACATGACAGGTAGAAATGAGTGTGTGTGTGTGTGTGTGTGTGTGTGTGATGTCATTACTTGTGCAGGGGGTGGAGGGGCTGTCCAGAGGAGTCCTGAAGTGATCTTCCTCACACACACACACCACCGATCCTTCCTCGTCCGCCACGCTGTTGGCCGGACAAGGAAAACACTCCTGTTGCCGCGACGACATCTTGTAGGATCCAGGCGGACATGCTGGACAGAACACACACTCCGTCAGAAAACACACACACTCCGTCAGAAAACACACACACTCCGTCAGAAAACACACACACTCCGTCAGGAAAACACACACACTCCGTCAGGAAAACACACACACTCCGTCAGGAAAACACACACACTCCGTCAGGAAAACACACACACTCCGTCAGAAAACACACACACTCCGTCAGAAAACACACACACTCCGTCAGGAAAACACACACACTCCGTCAGGAAAACACACACACTCCGTCAGAAAACACACACACTCCGTCAGAAAACACACACACTCCGTCAGGAAAACACACACACTCCGTCAGAAAACACACACACTCCGTCAGGAAAACACACACACTCCGTCAGAAAACACACACACTCCGTCAGAAAACACACACACTCCGTCAGGAAAACACACACACTCCGTCAGGAAAACACACACACTCCGTCAGAAAACACACACACTCCGTCAGAAAACACACACACTCCGTCAGAAAACACACACACTCCGTCAGGACTTAATGTCTTGTTTACAGTTTGGTAACGATGTTGGAAACAGCAAAAGTCATTTATGTTAATATGTTTGATTAACATAGCAGCTTAATTAGATAAAATTTACCGTAAACGTCTGAGAAACACAACACACAGGTATGACGGATTTATAAGAAATCTGCTGAGTAAGCAGTATGTGACGTAGCATCGATGTACCATAAGGTTTGCTGGATTTATGGGTACGGCAGTCAGAACACCTGGTTAAACATCCGCTGATCCTCAGCTTTCCTTCGTCTCTCTGCCAGACGGGGCCGATCGCCGTGACGTCGGACCGATCGCCGTGACGTCGGACCGATCGCCGTGACGTCGGACCGATCGCCGTGACGTCGGACCGATCGCCGTGACGTCGGACCGATCGCAGTTCAACGCTCCGCCCTCCGCAGAAACCAGAAACAAATCCACTTCCTGGTCCGACCCGTCCTCACAGTGCCGCACGATTCAGCTTAAATTTAAAACCCAAATCAGCTCTGTGGTGTGTGTGGTGTGTGTGTGTGTGTGTGTGTGTGTGTGTGTGCGCGCGCGCACGCTGTCTGGACGTCCTGCGGTAACAAGCTGACCTCCAGCAGGACGGGTGAAAGCGAGAAATCCAGATAAACGGATGTAATTGTCGTCTGGCAGCTTGTGTCAGATTGTGTGAAATTTTCTGGACATTTGAGTCTCCAAATGTTCTGTACTTCCTGCTTCCTGCACCAGCTGCCAACGTTTCAGACCGTCATCAGACATTTATACGCAGAATGAGAGCAAGAAGCTGCAAATATCGGAACGATGCAAACTCCACAACACACCGACATTAAAACTACAGGAAAACACATCACAAAAACACAAAGTGTGAACCTGGAAATGGGTCCAAGCTTTCTGGATAACGTTTACCTAGGTAATGTGACGTCCTCCTGACTCCCCCTAGTGGTCTGGAGGACTCTGTTTTGGGCAGCGAGTTTGAGGCGTTTTAAACTTGATGCTGTTTTTTGATTCGATTCTTTTTCCTCTGGTTTCTGCGTTTTCCTTTTTCATTTCTGTGGTGAGTTTTGGAGTTTGCATCATTCATGTCTCTGCAGCATTGAGCCGTTTGAACCTGCGGGCCACCGTAGCGAGAGCGAACCGGGTAAACATGATAATGAATCATAATTTTGAGGGAAGTGTTGCTTCGTTTAGGGGAAACGTTTCGTTTCAGTTTATTGGATCTGAGCTGAAAGGTGAAAGCGTCTTTGAGCCGAACCGTGATGAATCCCAGGAAATGAAGCCGGCCGCTTCCTGCTCCTGCCGCCATGCAGATTTGTGTTGATGGTGGAATAATGAAGCCGGTTCTGTTGCAGCCGGACTGAGCTCCTGCTGGGTTCAGTCCGGCCCGGTTCTGGAGATCTCAGCCTCGCCTCGCGGATCCAGTCAGAAGCTTGTAATTGAGTTTCTAATGTGAGTCATTACACAGGAAGCGCTTCAGAGGCGCACGCGGCCGCGCGTTTGTTCTGCGCTCAGCGCCAGCAGAACCAGCATGAATGGACCCAAATCAAGGCCCGATTATGCAGACATCATAAACGCCGTGTTGGCGGCTGGTTCCGGCCGACTTATCTCCTGCTTTCAGCCGGATTCGCATTTGGACCGCCACCCGACCGGGCCGACGCGATACGAGCCGCTCCGATAACTAAAGCAGCTGGCGGCGCCACGGCCGCCAGGCGGGGTCACGTCAGTCAGAACCGAGCCACAGCCCACCTGGCACCGCGAGAAGCCCGGCTCTAAAGAACCCGTCCAACCGACACCGAAACCGAGAGACAGATCCGCTTCGCTGACTTCCTGCCAGAAACCGAGGGACGTCTGAGACAGCTGGCAGGGAGAGATCCGGTTCTGCTACGGGCTCAGCGGGTCGACCACACACACACACACACACACACACACACACACACACACACACACACACACACACACACACACACACACACACTCTCTCTCTGAGTTTCTGTTTCATCACTGGATGAATTCATCTCAGCAGGTGGTCGGTGAGTTAAATCAGCCATAACCTGGGAGGGGTCAAAGGTCATCTCTAGCCTTGGACATCCCAGCAAATTCAGTCAAAGGTCAGAGGTCGGGGCCTGAAGCTCAGAGAAATGGCCAGAAACCCCAGAGCTTCGTTCAGACTCTGCAGGCCTCAGTTAAAGGTCAAAGGTCACAATCATGAGCCTCTCTGTAGGACAAACAGCAGCAGATCTGCATCAGAAGGGTCTGTGGTGGTCTAGTCAAAGTTCTGCCTGGGTCTGGCAGCTGTTAGTCAGAATCAACTCCAGCAGGAAACGACATGGTGAAATGTTTGACATAAAAATATTTCACAACGAGAAAAAAAAGACTAAATATGAGAATAAAACATAATTAATGCGACAAGAAAGACGAGAGCAGAGTTCAGTAAAAAACTAAAATAATACGAGAGTAAAGTCAAAACGGGTGAAATACGACGAGGTAGAGATCTACGATGACTCGTACAAAACAAAACCCATCGGCCAATCCCGTCAGGGAACCGAGAGGTCAAAGGTCGTAGAGAATGAAGTCAAATGACGACAGTCATAATGTTACGGTAATAACTGTGCAAGTATAAAGTTAAAATAATAAGAGAATAAAGACGTAATAACGACAATAAATTCAAGTTATGAAAAATTTAAAAATAGTTATATAACAAAAGTCTAAATAATACAAGAATAAAGTCGTAATATTATGAGAAAAAAGTTAAAATATAAAGAATAGAACCAAAAAGATGAAATATTACGAGATGAAGACGGAGTAATATGAGAATAAACTCATTTTATGACAAAGTTGTACGACATTATTATGATAATAAAGTCAATATTTCCAGAAACACGAGAAAAAAATATAAATAATTTGTGAATAAATTCCAAATAATACGACAAAAAGTTAGGAATCATAAACTGAGCTGGTCAGCTTGAAACTTTCTCATCTTTAGGACTTTGTTCTGCTCATAACTTTAATTTTTTGATCTTTCGTTCCGTGAAGGAAATCTTTTCCTGCAACATTTTCTGGACGTCTGAACCGGAGACAGGAAACTGTTTTCAGTCCGACCAGATAAATGAAAATTAAAAATTCATGACCCTGCAGTTTCATCAGGCAACAAATAAAAAGTAAAACGTCAAAGAATCTGAATTTCATTAACTTTACAAACGACTTTGTGAGTTTTGCCTCTGAAGGAGGAATCAATCCAACGGCGTCGCTAATGAACATTAATAACCCGAAGCATCCGACTCCCACGGCAGAACCTCCTGCTGTACTGCGGGTCAGAACCGGGTCAGAACCAGACCCGCTTCAGGAAGCAGCTTCAGCTGCTGGAAATCGATAACCAATAAAGCTTCAGCTTGGTTCTGCAGCTTCAGTGTCCATCAGAAGAGTCCGGAGCGGTTCCGGACTCAGAACCGCCGATTGGGTCATTGATCCTGCTGGATCCGGACCGGTCCGACTCCGGCTCTGCTGCAAACGGTTTGAACCTGAAACGTTTTCATCTGAGCAGAAGACAGAAACGCTGCGGGTCCAACCGGTCCGACACCAGCGCCTCCAGAACTCATCTCATTTTTCTTGCTCAAATTACAAATGAAAACAAATATTTTCATGAAGTGGATTTTACTTCAACCTGTATCGAGACCAGAAGTTTAATTATGAGAATAAAGTCAAAATATTAGCAGAATAACAAAACAATTTTACTGGAAAACTTAAAAATAAGAAGGAAAATTAAATTTATTGAGAAAAAACGCTTCGCTACCAGGATGTGATGTGAGCAGCTCAGGCTTTCTTCAAAAACTCAAAAAGATGCTGAACCGTTAAAAGGTAAAACCGAGACCAGAGGAGAACGTCTGACTGGATAGTTAGCTAGCTCAGAGCTAAATGTTCAGTTTGGAGCTACGTAGCTAGCTTGCTTACTAAATATTACGTTTGAAACTGACATTTAGAAATGAATGAATAACGGTGAAAATATAACTTAAAAAATCAATCCCCATTTTTTCCCCTTATGACAAACTAAATAACCTAAATTATTGTTAAATTTTTATTTGTGTGATTTTACAAACATGTGATGCAACAACAAAGCTTGTGTGTGACATGCAGTTAAACCAGATGAAATCTCTCAGCTGGTTAGCCGCTGAGTCTCCAGCGCTCAGGCAGATCATGCTAGCAATGTTTGATTCTCATCAGCCTGACTGGAACCAGGCCTGACTATGGGATGTCTTCAGAATCACAGTTATCCAATAAGAGTTGGGATATCACAGCGCGGCGACACAGACCACATAAAACCAGGAGAGGAGCAGACGGACGCCAGCAGGATGACACACACACACACGCACACACACACACACACGCAGACACACACACACACACACACACACGGCAGCAGCTGTCTGGTGCTTCCAGGAAACATGGCTACCTCTCAGCATCTGATCTGAAACATCTCCAGACGGTTTTCTTCCTCGGTTCTGTTTGCTCCATCATGTCTCTGTTTGGACCGCCAGTTCTCTCAGAACATGAGAACCAACCTGATGAAGGTCCAATCATCATCTCTTCTCCTCTCACACAGAAAGGTTCTGTTTGTTTGGACTTCTTAATGAAGGGAGTGACAAGCAGACACATTTCTGCGGAAGTCAGATTTATTCCTGAAGATAAAAATTAATCCCAATCCTGCTGCAGTTTAACTTCACCAGCCAAACCGAAACCCGATCAGAGCCAAGAAACGGAACCTGCCTGGCAGCAGGAAGTAGGATGAAAGGTCTGAATCAGCAGCACATCGAGTCCAGATCTAAAAACGCCAAAATAAACAAAGTGAAAAATGTTCCAGAACCATCTGTAAGGTTCTGGGTCTCCATAGAACCGCAGCAGAACCAGGATCCAACAGAACCACTTCAAGGCTTCATTGCCTGAGTGAAGGTCAGAGGTCAGGATCTAACGATAAGAAAGAGACAAAATGGCCTCCATGATGGAGCTCCCAGACCAGAACCACTGCTGACCCAAAACAACAATGTGACCCGGCTCAGATCCACCAGAACACTTCCTGATGATCCTCAAGATTTCTGGGAAAAATTCAGCAGATGTGAAGAAACAGAGGCGGACGTTTCTGCTGCTAGCTCAGAGCTAAATGTTTAGCCTACTAGCTAAATGTTTAGATGAAGTTACAGAGAGCTAACTTGTTAGCTAGCTAAATATCTGATTTCAAACTAAGCTTTTATTTTGAAGCTAAATATTTGAATTGCAGCCAAATATTTAATTGATGAAAAATAAAATTAGTATGCTAACAAAATATTTAGTTGGCAAGCTAACCATTTAACATCAAACCAAATATTGGCATAGTTAGCTAAATATTTGTCGCTCAGTAAATATTTAGCTTTGAGCTAAAAGTTTTGCTGGTAAATTAAATATTTAGTTTTAAACTGACATTTCTAACAGAAAAAAACATTTTTTCCTCTTGTGGTGCTAGCTAACCCAACTGAAGCCGTTAACGTCTGACTGTTAGCTTACCGGCAGTTGAAGGAATGGCTGAACGTTGCGTTCAGGAGCAGCTCCGGTTTTCCACACGCCTGTTTCAGGTTCCTGCTTTGTGAGAACAAACGTGGCGAATGGATCCGATTCTGAGCCGAACAGCAGAGCGCCGCGTCGGAGAAACAAACGCTGTCTCTTTAAATCTGCTCTGATGTGAAGCTGATCATATTCCTGTTTACTCTCCGCTGAATATGTCTGCTTATGGAAATTAAAAAGCATAATCTGCAGCCTGCTGCCGCGCACCAGCTTCATTTGACTCTGAATCAGAGGCTCAGATCTGAACGAGCCTCTTTCTAATGACATTTCATTTCCAGTCGCCTCGTTCCGAATCAGCCCATTTCATTAGGACCGTGACCCAGATAGCAGCAAATCAGCCAGAATCATCTGATTCCTGCGAGCCGCGGAATGAGCAGCGCCGCTTCAGCGCAGCGGGAGGCAGGGCAATATCATGAGGGGGTCAAAGGTAACCTCAGGTTTTATTCTCCATCCTTCTGCTTCATGTGGCTGAATGAACATTCAGGTCTGTGTTTGGAAAAAGAATATTTTACTGTAAATTCACATAATTAATCTATTCACTGTGGAAAATCACATTTTGTAACACGCAACGTGTTGGGACTCATTGATCTGTGTAAAAATGAATTTATCCCATAATTCCCCTTCAGAATCAATGAAATCTCGTTTATGAGAAGCAGCAGGTCAGGGATTCAGATCTTACTTTTCCATTTAACGATTCAATTAAAATGAATTGAATTATTTATTTGCATCCTTTAATGTAAAAGTTTAAGTGGTTAAATGAAAAATCTGCAGGATATCCCAGCCAGCATGCCTAGGTGGGCCCCATGTGGGGAAAAGGAGGGCTGATATATGGGTCCCATATGGGTTTGTCCGTGTAGGGCCAGAGCCCACATGGGCCCTATATGGTGGTGGCCCACATGGGTTTGTCCATTTAGGGCCCATGTGGGCTCTGGCCCTACATGGGCAAACCCATATGGGACCCATATATCAGCCCTCCTTTCCCCCACATGGGTCCCACCTAGGCATGCTGGCTGGGATGTGACCAGTTTTTATCCGATTAATCGTCAGAATAGTTGCTGAAGTAATGGCTGGCTGCAGACGGTGAGTTGATCAGACACATCAACGTTTGATGAAACGTTGATGTGTCTACAGGACAGTGTGATTGTTTCTGATCTGAGCTTTCACATGGTGCGTAGTGTAAATCTGTGTTCAGAGCAAAAGCTGCATAACGTTGTGATTTCCCACTGCGGGAACAAGCGGAGACTAAAGGGTTAAACCTGGAGGAAGCCGACAGGACGACAAACGAAGGCCGACGAAAGTTTCTGGAAAGGTCCAGATTTAAAGAGGCTGAACGTTTGTCCGTCTGATCCGAGGCGGACGACGACGGCTGATCCCCAGCCGGAGCGCGGCGTTCCTGCGCCTCAAAGCCTTAAAAGCAGCAGCAGCAGCTTGTGTTCCAGCTGCAGGGAAACAAACCCTGAGCTGCTGGATCAGATGCTCCCCGCAGCATTCAGCTTCCTCCGCCGGAACGCCGCTGACCCCCAGCTACCACACAGACCTGCAGCGCGGCTGCTACAGGCGCTTATATCTGCAAAAGGACATTAAAGTAACTATAAAAGGCTGAAAGAATCAGAGAACAAGTGAAAGAATTTCATAAAGGTGATAAAATATGAATAAAACGGAAGAAAAACAAAATAAAATGAGGAGAGAAGCAGCAGAACCCGAAGGCTACGAGTCAGAAACGATTCAAAGGTTTAACATCTTCATGTCCAGCAAGTCAGATCAACCCTGAAGGATCCCCAGGTGTGTGTGTTTCTGTGTGTGTGTGTTTCTGTGTGTTTCTGTGTGTGTGTGTTTCTGTGTGTTTCTGTGTGTGTGTGTTTCTGTGTGTTTCTGTGTGTGTGTGTTTCTGTGTGTTTCTGTGTGTGTGTGTTTCTGTGTGTTTCTGTGTGTGTGTGTTTCTGTGTGTGTGTGTTTCTGTGTGTGTGTGTTTCTGTGTGTTTCTGTGTGTGTGTGTTTCTGTGTGTGTGTGTTTCTGTGTGTGTGTGTTTCTGTGTGTTTCTGTGTGTGTGTGTTTCTGTGTGTTTCTGTGTGTGTGTGTTTCTGTGTGTTTCTGTGTGTGTGTGTTTCTGTGTGTTTCTGTGTGTGTGTGTTTCTGTGTGTTTCTGTGTGTGTGTGTTTCTGTGTGTGTGTGTTTCTGTGTGTGTGTGTTTCTGTGTGTTTCTGTGTGTGTGTGTTTCTGTGTGTTTCTGTGTGTGTGTGTTTCTGTGTGTGTGTATCTCTGTGTGTGTGTGTATCTCTGTGTGTGTGTGTTTCTGTGTGTGTGTGTTTCTGTGTGTGTGTATGTTTCTGTGTGTATCTCTGTGTGTGTGTGTTTCTGTGTGTGTGTGTTTCTGTGTGTTTCTGTGTGTGTGTGTTTCTGTGTGTGTGTATGTTTCTGTGTGTATCTCTGTGTGTGTGTTTCTGTGTGTGTGTGTTTCTGTGTGTGTGTATCTCTGTGTGTGTGTATCTCTGTGTGTGTGTGTTTCTGTGTGTTTCTGTGTGTTTCTGTGTGTGTGTATGTTTCTGTGTGTGTTTCTGTGTGTATCTCTGTGTGTATCTCTGTGTATGTGTGTATCTCTGTGTGTATCTCTGTGTGTGTGTGTTTCTGTGTGTGTGTATCTCTCTGTGTGTGTGTGTGTGTGTGTGTGTGTGTGTGTGTGTGTGTGTGTATCTCTGTGTGTGTGTAAACACTTTAAACTCTGATTCTCTTCCTGCAGCAGGCTGAGAGTCTCTCGGCTCTGGATGATCTCTGCAGCGTTCCTGTTCATCACTCATCAGCGTCCCGATCCGGTCCGATCCGGTCCAGACTCGTTAACGGGCTTAACGGCCTGGGAGGATGGTACAGGTCGGACCGGTCGGTCGGACCATACGGCTGATTAAGTGGTTCTGCTGCGGGGGAGTCACGGTCAGAGCACACGGCCGTTTAAACGCTTTCAGAGGTGTATGTGCATGCGTGTGTGTGTGTGTGTGTGTGTGTGGAGCCTTCCTGTGATGAGGAACAGTTGGTCCATCAAGGAGATGGATGGGGTGATTCAGCGCCCCACCCCCACCTGCTGCTGGCAGGACTCCATGTTGGACATCGAGACGGAAACATGAAGAAAATATGAAAATATTTCTGAATGATTTTCATTTTCAGTAAGAATATTTTACATAATGAAGGTTTGCAGTCATGTCTGCTATATTTATGTTCAAGCTAAATAATTAGTTTAAGATCCATATTTACTAAAAGTGAAAATGTATTTTTTAATCAAAATAAGTAGTTTTAAACTAAATATTCAGCTAGCTTGCTCACTTATTGAGTTAAATACACAGACCCAGACTTCTAAATATTTCAGATTAAGCCAAATATGTAGTTTGCAAAAATAAATATGTAGTTGCTAAGCTAAATTGCTATTTCAATATTTTGAACCCAACATTCCTGAGTGAATGAATAAAATTGTGAATATATGACTTTAAAAAATGAACTCCCGCTTTTTCTTCTTATGATGGGCCAAATAACCCAAATTATTGCTTAAACAGCTTTCCATATAGAAACAGCTGGGAGTTTACTGAGGAACCATGCTAACAATGCTAACCCTGCTAAGCCATGCTACTCTGCTAAGCCATGTTAACGATGCTAACCCTGCTAAACCATGCTACTCTGCTAAGCCATGTTAACGATGCTAAACCTGCTAAACATGCTAACCCTGCTAAACCATGCTACTCTGCTAAGCCACGCTAACGATGCTAAACCTGCTAAACATGCTAACCCTGCTAAACCACATTAACTCTGCTAACCCTGCTAACCCTGCTAACCCTGTTGGTTCTGCTGTGTGTCCTGAGTTCCTCCTGCTGCTGTTTGGTTTATAATCAGAGTTCATAATGAAGCTGTGAAGCCAACTCTGGCTGACCTTCCTGTGTAATTAAAGGACTCTTCTTTTATTAATCCCTTCATTTGCTCAGCCTCCCTCCGTCTAATCAGCCGTTTAATTAAGACATCCAACATGGCGTCGTGAAAAAAACGCCGTCAAGCAATTAAAGGACAAATAAAAGGAGGGATGAAGAGCAGATTAGGCTGGAAAACCCGACAGCTTCTTTAACAGTTTCCTTTCTGCGCAACTTTAATGTTAAAGTTTCTCCATCTGTGAATTTCATTCATCAGAACCAGAACCAGGTCGGGTCCAGATGGAAATTGTCTGTTTTTCTTGTAATAAGGTAAAAGTTCAAAACCATTTTTATGTTTTGGATGTTTAATCATCATTTAAAAAAAGGTTTATTGTTGTGCAAGTAAACATAACTTTAAAAAAATCAGTAATTGTTTTGTATTTTTAACTTAATGAATTTTAATCAAGCTCATGTACTCGCTGCTAAATTTGCTGATGGTGGAGAAACAAGTTACTGTTAAGTGTTTATCTGCTGTCATTGGTGGCTATGCTAACTAGCCTTAGCATCATGACAGTGCTAGCTGCTACGCAACATAGAGCAAGGAAGGCAAGGAGTGGAGGGATGAGCAGCGCCGATGGAGGATTGACTGACAGCACTACGGTCCGCCTCCTGGCTCTGATTGGTTGTTTCTCGTTAGCACTGGGAGCTAAATGTTTTCACAGATTATCTGTTTCACAACATTCTGTCATTTCAACAAATATGTAAGAAATACTTTTTATAAAAGTTACAAACTGCAGCTTTAAGTTTAAAGTTACACATAAAGCAGCAAATATTTGGTTTAGATAAAAAATGGGGCTTCATGTTTTTAATTCATAGAAATGTTAGTTTCAAGCTAAATGTTTAATTAGCTAAATATTTAGCGTCAAACTAAACGTTTGGTTCTCAGCTCAGAGCTAAACAAATATTGGGTTGACCCAAATGTTCAACTTGGAGTTAACTAGTTAGTTTGCTAATTAAATATTTATTTTGAAATTGTGACATTTATTATGAACTAGTAACATGGTGAAGGTAAAGTCTGGGTTTTACTGATCGCTGTGGATGTTTGTCAGCCTGCAGCTTCATGAACTTCGTGGAAAAGACGCAGAATCTGCTGAAGGTTTCCGCCTGTCAGCATCAGGATCTGGAGACAAACTGTGGCCTTCGCCAGAGTTTCAGGGAAATAAAAAAGCTTTTAAATAGAAACGTTGAAAAGTCTAATTCTGGAAAACAAGGAGAAACTTTTTCTGCCGGTGCGTATGGAGAGCAGAGGTCAGGGAGGCGAAGCGGCAGCGTTTCAGCGCCGCCCTGCGTGGGAGAGCATCGATTGGTGCTTCGCCCGCAGCGCCGCAGCCGGTCCTCCGCCGGGTTTCACTCCCTCCATCCCTCCTCCTCATGCAGCTCATGCTGCTGCCAGGCGCAACCGGCCGTGCATGTGCGCGTGCACGTGTGGATGGAAACCCACTCTTTGTATTTTTAACTAAGCCTCTCAGCGGGCGGCGTGGAGCCGCCGCTGCGATTACTGTACTGCGTTCTCCAGAGGCGGCATCGATCCGCCGCAACGCTTCCCTGTTCTGCACCTCCGGATATTTCTGGACAAACAACCGGACCATTCCAAGCCCATCATCATCCTCATCATCCTCAGGCAGCAAAACGCCCAGCAGGTTCTTTACGTCTCACTTTAATAACTTTCATATTTCTCTCTGGCTTCACTTTGCAGACAAATGTTGCGAATTAATCTGTGTTGACTGAAGCATCGGGATGCAGATTACTGCAGACGCCGTCGCAGAAGTTTGGCTGCAAACTGATGAGGAGATGAGCTGATTAATGCGGCAAAACCGAAAGATACAAACTCAGAAAGGAAAGTTGGCTGGAGAGAAAAACTGCAGAAAACTGAAAGCATCGCCGCGGTGAAAACCATGAAAACCACCAGAAAGAAGATAAAGGATGAAATAAAAGCCAGATTGTTTCAATATTAATAAAAGTATTAATATTTGGCTTAAAATACATCAAATCTGCAGGCAGCTGAACTGGAACCTGTTGGTTTATTATCTGATGGTAAAACTGGGAGGACTGGAGAAAGACAGAGCAAAACCAGGCCGAACTTTTCCTCCATGTTTCCTGTGAAACGTTCAACTGAAACATTTAAAGAGTTTCAGCTTCATGCATCGACTCTGGGATCAAGTTTGTTTTCCACATTAACAGCAGAATAATTCATCTGATGTGGAGCCACATCTGGATGGAGCTGCTGCCGCCTCCGCCTGTGGCTGACCTCCTCCGCCCACGCTCCGCCTCTCCATCCATCTCACACCTTCACCCTCCATCATCCATCGCTCATCCAGCTTCTCCTCATTTGGATTCCTCCCACCTCCTCCTCCATTAGCGTCTCTCTGCGCCCCGAGGAGGAAGCAGCGAGCGCCGCGATGCAGGGCAGCGATCCAAGACCGAACACAGAGAAACACTGAGCGGCGCCAGACCGCCAGCACACACACACACACACACACACACACGCACACACGCACGCACACACACAACACACACACGCACGCACACTGTCTCCAAATATTCTTCAGAAGATTCTCATTCCCTCCAGCTGAGACGAACAGAACCGACCAGAATCCGGGCCTTTCTGGGCCTCAGGATTCAGTTTAGATGAACTTAAACTTCCTTCAGTTTTGGTTTCATAAATATCGGCAGCGCAGAATCTGCTGAGGGATTCTGGAAACGTCACTTTCAGATTTTAAGGTTTTAAGGTTCTGCTGGATCTTCATGAACACATCATGGATCCGTCGGATCCCGACTCCAAACCAGAACAACTCATCTTCATCACAGAGGAAGAGCCACACAGAACCAAAACTAAAGACAGGAAGCAGCTTCAGCCGGACAGGAAGCTGACGGCGGACAGGAAGCTGACGGCGTACAGGAAGCTGACGGCGGACAGGAAGCAGATGGCGGACAGGAAGCTGATGGCGGACAGGAAGCTGATGGCGGACAGGAAGCTGATGGTGGACAGGAAGCTGATGGCGGACAGGAAGCTGATGGTGGACAGGAAGCAGATGGCGGACAGGAAGCTGATGGTGGACAGGAAGCTGATGGCGGACAGGAAGCTGATGGTGGACAGGAAGCTGATGGTGGACAGGAAGCAGACTGCAGACAGGAAGCAGACTCCGGACAGGAAGCTGATGGCGGTCAGGAAGCTGACTCCGGACAGGAAGCAGATGGCGGACAGGAAGCTGACGGCGGACAGGAAGCTGATGGTGGACAGGAAGCAGATGGCGGACAGGAAGCTGATGGTGGACAGGAAGCTGATGGCGGACAGGAAGCTGATGGTGGACAGGAAGCTGATGGTGGACAGGAAGCAGACTGCAGACAGGAAGCAGACTCCGGACAGGAAGCTGATGGCGGTCAGGAAGCTGACTCCGGACAGGAAGCAGATGGCGGACAGGAAGCTGACGGCGGACAGGAAGCAGATGGCGGACAGGAAGCTGATGGTGGACAGGAAGCTGATGGTGGACAGGAAGCTGATGGTGGACAGGAAGCAGATGGCGGACAGGAAGCTGACGGCGGACAGGAAGCAGATGGCGGACAGGAAGCTGATGGTGGACAGGAAGCTGATGGTGGACAGGAAGCAGACTGCAGACAGGAAGCAGACTCCGGACAGGAAGCTGATGGCGGTCAGGAAGCTGACTCCGGACAGGAAGCAGATGGCGGACAGGAAGCTGACGGCGTACAGGAAGCAGATGGCGGACAGGAAGCTGATGGCGGACAGGAAGCTGATGGCGGACAGGAAGCTGATGGCGGACAGGAAGCTGATGGCGGACAGGAAGCTGATGGTGGACAGGAAGCTGACGGCGTACAGGAAGCAGATGGCGGACAGGAAGCTGATGGCGGACAGGAAGCTGATGGTGGACAGGAAGCTGATGGTGGACAGGAAGCTGATGGCGGACAGGAAGCTGATGGCGGACAGGAAGCTGATGGTGGACAGGAAGCTGATGGCGTACAGGAAGCAGATGGCGGACAGGAAGCTGACTCCGGACAGGAAGCAGACGGCGGACAGGAAGCTGACGGCGTACAGGAAGCTGATGGCGTACAGGAAGCTGATGGCGTACAGGAAGCTGACGGCGTACAGGAAGCTGGCTGCGGACAGGAAGCAGATGGCGGACAGGAAGCTGATGGCGAAAAGGAAGCTGATGGCGGTCAGGAAGCAGACTGCAGACAGGAAGCAGACTGAGGACAGGAAGCTGACTCCGGACAGGAAGCTGATGGCGGACAGGAGGCAGACTGCAGACAGGAAGCAGACTGAGGACAGGAAGCTGACTCCGGACAGGAAGCTGATGGCGGACAGGAAGCTGATGGCGGTCAGGAAGCTGATGGCGGTCAGGAAGCTGATGGCAGACAGGAAGCTGACTGCGGACAGGAAGCTGACTGCAGACAGGAGGCAGACTGAGGACAGGAGGCAGACTGAGGACAGGAGGCAGACTGAGGACAGGAAGCAGACGGCGGACAGGAAGTAGACTGCGGACAGGAAGCTGATGGCGGACTGGAAGCTGATGGCAGACAGGAAGCTGACTGCGGACAGGAAGCTGATGGCGGACTGGAAGCTGATGGCAGACAGGAGGCAGACTGAGGACAGGAAGCAGACGGCGGACAGGAAGTAGACTGCGGACAGGAAGCTGATGGCGGACAGGAAGCTGACTGCGGACAGGAAGCTGACTGCAGACAGGAGGCAGACTGAGGACAGGAAGCAGACGGCGGACAGGAAGCTGATGGCAGACAGGAAGCTGACGGCGGACAGGAAGTAGACTGCGGACAGGAAGCTGACGGCAGACAGGAAGCTGACGGCGGACAGGAAGCAGACTCCGGACAGGAAGTAGACTGCGGACAGGAAGCTGACTCCGGACAGGAAGCTCACAGCAGACAGGAAGCCGACGGCGGACTGGAAGCAGACTGCGGACAGGAAGCTGATGGCGGACTGGAAGCTGATGGCGGACAGGAAGCAGACTCCGGACAGGAAGCTGATGTCGGACAGGAAGCAGACTCCGGACAGGAAGCAGACGGCGGACAGGAAGCAGACGGCGGACAGGAAGCAGACGGCGGACAGGAAGCAGACTCCGGACAGGAAGCAGACGGCGGACAGGAAGCAGACGGCGGACAGGAAGCAGACAGCGGACAGGAAGCTGATGGCGGACAGGAAGCAGACTCCGGACAGGAAGCTGATGGCGGACAGGAAGCTGATGGCGGACAGGAAGCTGATGGCGGACAGGAAGCAGACGGCGGACAGGAAGCAGACGGCGGACAGGAAGCAGACAGCGGACAGGAAGCAGACAGCGGACAGGAAGCTGACTCCGGACAGGAAGCTGATGGCGGACAGGAAGCTGATGGCGGACTGGAAGCTGATGGCGGACAGGAAGCTGATGGCGGACTGGAAGCTGATGTCGGACAGGAAGCTGATGGCGGACAGGAAGCAGACTCCGGACAGGAAGCTCACAGCAGACAGGAAGCCGACGGCGGACAGGAAGCAGACTGCGGACAGGAAGCAGACTGCGGACAGGAAGCAGACAGCGGACAGGAAGCAGACAGCGGACAGGAAGCAGACAGCGGACAGGAAGCTGACGGCGGACTGGAAGCTGATGTCGGACAGGAAGCTGATGTCGGACAGGAAGCTGATGGCAGACTGGAAGCTGATGGCGGACAGGAAGCAGACAGCGGACAGGAAGCTGACGGCGGACTGGAAGCTGATGTCGGACAGGAAGCTGATGTCGGACAGGAAGCTGATGGCAGACTGGAAGCAGACTGCGGACAGGAAGCAGACTGCGGACAGGAAGCAGACAGCAGACAGGAAGCCGACGGCGGACAGGAAGCAGACTGCAGAGAGACAGAGCTCTTCCTGTGAGACGGACGGACGCGGTGAGAGCAGAAACGGCAGGCGGCCTGCAGCAGAGAGCAGACAGCTTCCTCCGTCTTTATGAGTCAATTATTTCCCTCTAAATGAGCCGCAGCAGCAACAGTAAGTAAAACTCAGCAAGTCAGAGAGAATTAAAACTGGATATTATTGGTTTCCATGGTGGGTGGAAGACTTTCGCTGCAGCTCATTTACATAACTCACCGCCGCCCACGCGCATCCATCAACTCGCTCCTCCTGCTTCCTGCACAACAATTAATGCTGCAAACTATAATCTGGGACAGTTAGCGCCGGCCGAGAAACAAAAGCTAAATTAAACACACTCCTGGGTCTGTGTGTGTGTGTGTGTGTGTGTGTCACACAGACCCAGCTCAGCTAAGGTTCATATAACACTGTGATGAACCGATTAATTAACCAGAAAGAGAAATCAGCCGATTTTTCCTGCTCTGGTTTGACCTCTGACCCCAGGCTCCAATACTGAGCTTTCCTTACTTCATTAATGGCATCAGCGCTGTGAAGTCCCACTTTTTGGAGTTCCTAAATGCATCGCTCAGTGAGGGTTGTGGACTGACGCTCTGACGGGAATCATTTCCTCATTTTTCTGTTTTGCTGGAATCGTCGTCCTGAGCAGGTTTCTGTTCTTCTGCTCCATGTTTGTTACATTCAGATATAAATAAGAACTAAAGTTTATTCAGATGACTTCAGGGTTTTGTATGTCTGCTGTTTGTAAAAACTTAACAGTAATAATTTGGTTTATTTAGCTCTGACAGGAAACACCAACAGCATCCGACTGGGAAGGAACTGGAAACCATCAGAGATCTAGACTGAATGTTCTGGTCAGATTCTAGACATAAAGAGGAAACATCTAGAGGTATAGATCTAGAGTCAAAGCACAGCTTCAGATCTTCCAGCTGGAAACTAGAGATCAGGCTGACCTCTGACCTTCAGAGCCTCATGAAGCCGGTTCCTCAGTGGTCCTTCTAGCACAGCCATGTCCAAAGTCCGGGGTGGAGGTTGGACGCAGTATCGCAACACCGATATTACACGTACACATTTGTAGAATACGGAACAAATGACGTCCCATTTCGGTCCAATACGGGACGGTTCCGTATTTACGGACGGGTTGCAACCCTAGTCGACGTATTTGTGTGAGAAGACATTCTCGGTTGTGAACTTAAGTAACGGACTCTCACTTAGGAGACATCTGAGCCAGACCTGGCCCATGTGCCGCAGTCCAGATCTCAGTATCACATTAATGCAGACAAGTCATTTGTCATTTACAATAAGTCTCTGAATAAATTTTGTTTTGGTTTTCAAAGATCAAAATAAGTCATAAATTCAGACAAGTTTTCAGTTTTCACTCCAGAATAATCAACTGTTAAAAATCTGATCAACATTTACTAATATGTCATATTTCACATGAGCCCTGCTCTTGTTGATGACTGTTATTTGCTCATTTTTCTGTTATTTTATTTTAAAATTTTGTAAATATTGAACTGCCATGGTGAGATATTTTTTTATGTTTCAAATGTAATTTGCACTCAAGAGTACAATTACTTCAGTTTAACCGTTAGAAAACAGGAAAAAGTGAAGTTAAGTGATTATTCAATTGCATATGATATTCATGTTTCAAATGAACCTACAGACATGCTGCAGATCGCTGAAATTAAAATGAAAAAGCAAATGTAAAACAGAACGGCTTGCTGAAATGTGTTTAAATATATTGCTGTTCTATGTAAAGGACGTCCGCCAGGGTCGGCCCCCCCACATTTTTAACACACCAAATGTGGCCCCCTTTGCAAAAAGTTTGGACACCCCTGTTCCAGCAGCTGCAGAACATTCAGGACCAGACGACTAAAGTCTCCGACCAGAGAAACTCATCCAGGATTTAGTGGCTTTGATTCGTCAAAAAGAAACCCAGAAAATCAGGAGGTAAGATACTGACAGCTGGTAGAGACTCCTGATGACCACAAACCTGAGATGGTCAAGAAAACAAACAAAAGAGAACCGACTGAGGGTGAATATGAACACGAACAGTTCTCTTTCACCGAGAACTGGTTGGTGGTAAACAAACTGAACCGAACTGAACTGAACCGAATCGAACCAAACCGAACTGAACCAAACTGAACTGAACCGAACCAAACTGAACTGAACCGAACCAAACCGAACTGAACCGAATCGAACCAAACTGAACTGAACCAAACCAAACCAAACCAAACCGAACTGAACTGAACCAAACCGAACCGAACTGAACCAAACTGAACTGAACCGAACCAAACTGAACTGAACCGAACCAAACCGAACTGAACCGAATCGAACCAAACTGAACTGAACCAAACCAAACCAAACCAAACCGAACCGAACTGAACTGAACCAAACCGAACCGAACTGAACCAAACTGAACTGAACCGAACCAAACTGAACTGAACCGAACCAAACCGAACTGAACCGAATCGAACTGAACCAAACTGAACTGAACCAAACCAAACCAAACCGAACTAAACCAAACCGAATCGAACTGAACCAAACCGAACAGAACTGAACCGAATCGAACTGAACCAAACTGAACTGAACCAAACCAAACCGAACTGAACCAAACCGAACTGAACCAAACCGAACTGAACTGAACCAAACCGAACTGAACCAAACCGAACTGAACTGAACCAAACCGAACTGAACCAAACCGAACTGAACTGAACCAAACCGAACTGAACCAAACCGAACTGAACCAAACCAAACCGAACTGAACCAAACCGAACTGAACCAAACCGAACTGAACCGAATCGAACTGAACTGAACCAAACCAAACCGAACTAAACCAAACCGAATCGAACTGAACCAAACCGAACCGAACTGAACCGAATCGAACTGAACTGAACCAAACCAAACCAAACCGAACTGAACCGAACTCAAAGAAAAAGAAAACCTCCCAGATAATTTCCATCTCTGATGTTAAAGTTTTAAAGCTGAATGTTCCTCCAACATCAGACATGAAACTGTTTCTGGTACCAGAACCAAATGGTTAGAGAGAAAAACCAGATCCAGACCCGGGCCCAGAACCAGAACCAGTAGAACTCCCTGAACTACCAGCTGAGAAAGTTTTTCTGCTGCAGAAATAAACTGACTCTTTGGGTCAGTCTGTTGCCGTGGAGACTTAAAACCAGAGCTGTGGGTTAGAGTTCAGCGGTAGGAGCATCTGGTGGGGTCAGAGGTCAGATCAGAGGTTCTGATCGGACCAGCTGAGACTCGCACTGCCGCGTTTCGCTCCAGCTTTAACATCTGAGGCTGAAACCGACTCAAACAACCAGCCGAGCAGAACCAGAACCTAGTATAACATTGGCTGATGGGTGCAGGGTCCAGTCCAAACCATCAGAACCATCAGAATCTGTCAGAACCATCAGAACCAGCTGGACATGATGAGTTCAGTTGATCTCACTGGGATTCCAGCAGCTGTTCAATGCGTCAGTTCTGCATCACAATGTGTGCTGCTCTGTGTGTGTGTGTGTGTGTGTGTGTGTGTGTGTGTGTGTGTGTGTGAGACTCGAAATGTGTATGGGGCTAAATTACTGTCAAATAAGATCCAAAAACTTCTTGAGACTAATTTAGCTCCATAAATCAGCCGCTAAGCAAGCTCTGCTCTGATTGGCCGGAATCAGTCCGCCTGTCTGGAAGCGCCCTGAGCCAACGTGATTGGCTGCATGGGGGAAGGGAGGGGGGAGCCAATCAGATCGATCTCAGAACAGTGGAGAAAACAAAGGTTACCACGACAACAGCCGCCAACTGATTTCACAGCAGCTAATCCATTCTGTCGCTCCGACTTTGGGAGGAGGTTTGAGGCTAGTCAACATACACACACACACACACACACACACAAACGAACACACACACACAAACAAACGAACACACACACACACACACCAGGTGAAGCAGCAGCAGATCGATGGTGATCAGTGGAGGAGAAATGAACTTTTAAAGTGACGTAAAGCTGCTGCTCTGCACTTCCAGGTCTGACATGCTTTAGATCCAGCAGCTCTGCAGCGCGAACACACCGTCGGAGTGTGTGTGAAGAGTCTGCTATTGACCCAGCACGCACGCACGCACACACACACACACACACACACACACACACCAGCACTGCTGTCGATACGATCTGGGGAATTCACACCTAATTGTGTTTGATTGCAGGTCGCTACAGATCAATAACAAACACAAGTTTGTACACACACACACACACTCTCTCACACACACACACACACACACACACACACACACACACACACACACACACACACACACACACACACACACACACACACACAGCAAACGATCTGAAGCTGGTCAGAGTTCAGAGACTTGGTTTACATCATTTCCTCAGTCTAAGAGCAATAATCTGTAAACAAGCTGCAACTCGCGATTATTTTAGTAATCGATTATTCTGATGATTAATCAAATGAAAAAATTGGCATGTTGTGCAGATTTTTCATTTATGCAATCAACCTGTTTCATACAGCATCAGGAAACTGTAAACCGTTTGTATTTTTGCAAAGATTTGTCTTCATTTCTGATGTTGTGATGTTCTTTCCGCTGATGGTTTAGAGTCTTTGTTCTCCCGTTAACGATTAATCGATTATTTCAGAGTACGTTTCTGAAACTGCACAGAAAATCAACTTCATGTTTCACAACTTCTGCCGTTTGCTGCCTGGCCCGGTTGGAAGTCAAACAGAGAAATCCAGCTCAATGGGAGAAAACCCAGAGGTAAAACTGAAGGGAGAATCAGTAATAACCAATAACTCATGTAACAAAAAATAAGAAAATCAGCCAAAAGAAATGTTTCCAAATCAGTTTCTTTCATTATAAAACTTCTGACACTAACAAAGGTGTGAGTCTGTCTGTGAATTTCTGGTTAAAACATGTTTGTTGGTAGAAAATCCTGAAATTTTACTCCAGTAACAGTAGAAATACTTCATAATAAAATTACTCAAGTAAAAAGAAAGAAGTACAGCGCAGAAAAAATACTCCTAAAAGTAAATCTTTTCTAAGAAGTTACTGAAGTAGATGTAACTAGTTACTACCCAGTTCTGCTCTGCTGACCCCGGAAACATCAGCAGCCAGAAATCAGGTCAAAAGGTGATAAAAGTCATTATTACGATCAATAATCATCCAGTTCTGATCATTATTGATAATCTGAGATTATGATCAATAAGAGGCTGATGGAGTAGGATTAACACTCTGATCAGTTTGTTTCTGATCGATATGATTTCATGTCTGTTTTCTGCGCTGTTTGTTTCACAACATGAATAAATATGAGTAAATCTGATGAAACGCCGTCCTGTGGAAATGTCTCAGAAACTCGATCTGTGGCGCCGAGAAGGCTGCTGAGAAAGACGCAGAAAATCATCATTTCCATCACAACAGTACGATAAAATATCCTCATAACACGTTCAGCCACCGTGAACTTTAAAAAAGCTTCAACACTGCAGCTGGAAAACAGTTTAAAAATCCAAAATGAACAAAGAACGACAGTTAAGACGGACTGAAAGTCTCTGGATCAAAATGGCGCCTAAACTCTTAATCATTCAGCTTAGAGAGGGAAAACAGGCAAAAGGGGCAGCAATAACCAATCAAAACATCCTGGACCCAGATCCTCCACAGAACCAAACAGTTACTGAAGCAACAGAACCAGACCAAACCCAGTTCCAGGTCCGGTTCAGACCCGACTAATCACAGCCAGATTAACGTCCTGCTGCTCCTTGACGGCTCGTCTGAACGTCGAGCGAGAGCAAGGACAAGATGGACACAAAGACGGACACAGACATGATGGACCGGGCCGGGCGCCTCCGATCCGGACCGGACCGGACCGGGCGCCTCCGATCTGGACCGGACCAGACCGAGCGCCTCCGATCCGGAACGGACCAGGCCGGGCGCCTCCGATCCGGACCGGACCGGACCGAGCGCCTCCGATCCGGACCGGACCGGACCAGGCCGAGCGCCTCCGATCTGGACCGGACCGGACCGGGCCGAGCGCCTCCGATCCGGACCGGACCGGCCCGGGCCGAGCGCCTCCGATCCGGACCGGACCAGGCGCCTCCGATCCGGACCGGACCGAGCGCCTCCGATCCGGACCGGACCGGACCAGGCCGAGCGCCTCCGATCCGGACCGGACCGGACCGGACCAGGCGCCTCCGATCCGGACCGGACCAGGCGCCTCCGATCCGGACCGGACCGGGCGCCTCCGATCCGGACCGGACCGGGCGCCTCCGATCCGGACCGGACCGGGCGCCTCCGATCCGGACCGGACCGGGAGCCTCCGATCCGGACCGGACCGGGAGCCTCACATTAAGAAGAAGAGAAGCTGCAGGGAAACTGACCAACGTTTCAAGGCTGATCTTAAACGATTCATTTATCACGATTACTCATTAAAAACAAGATAAATTTACAGCTGACATGATTAACCGGTTTAATCATAATTAATTACTGAAAACATTGAGTCAATCAATCGGTCTGTCATCATTTTAGTAATCTCCAGCCAGCTGGAGATGTCAGCCACTAAAACGCCGCCAAGCAGCTCTGGAGCCACTGAGGCGTTTCATGAAACCCAAAGGCCGAAACGCCGAGACAGTTAGCTTCATCGCTAAAGAGACGCCGCCCTTTACTCTCACTGAAAATACAGAATTTCAATAAAAACGGCAAACATTTCACACCCAGAACACAGCAGGAAGTTTACAATGATTCATATTTATGTTTTGAAGGGCAAGTTTGTTTACAGAGACTTTATAATCCATTTTATTTATTTAGGATATTTAAAATGTCTTCAGGTTCAGTTTATTGATCTTTGAGAGCCTGAACTTGTTTTATTGTGACATTTTTTATGCCGTTCATTAATAATGATCAAAACGACTGATTACTGTCTGAGGTTTTCCTTCGACCCGGTGGATCTCAGAGTTGGTCCCGTCCAGGATCCAGAACTTTATTCTGAGATCCTCCTTCCCGTTTCAGATCCACCATCACGGTTCGACTCGCTCCAGAATTTTCACTCAATCAAAATTCTGCCTTGATCCAACTTTCAACATAGAAATTAAATGTTTTCTTTATTGCGAGTTTGATCAAGTTCCTGCAAAGAATTCTAATCTTTGCAGGAACTTGATCACCAGAGATCCAGTTGGAGTTCCTGTCATCAGTCTGGAGGGAGAACTGGATTATTACAGCAGCTGGAGGAGAAAAGGTTCTGATGGAGCTGCAGGAGGAAGATCCGACTCTGGGAAGAAATGAGGCCAAATGAGGCTGCAGATGGGTCAAGTCCAGCAGAGCACACACACACACACACACACACACACACACACACACACACACACACACACACACACACACACACTGCAGGCAGTCAGCCATGGCCGCCCAGAATGACAGAGAGACAAATGTTTCTCTGCAGAACCCGGAGCAGGAGAAGAAACTCGGCGGAGAGACGAAGAGTTAAAACGGGACAGAGGAAGATCCCAGATTAAACAGATTAACTTAGCTGGATGTTGGATTAACATCTAGAGAGAAAACGGGAGAATCCAGCAGAACTATAGGAAGAATTCATGTTCCTGATCAAGAGCTTCCAGTTAGTCTCCAGTTCTCCCAGTCTGAATGTTTTAATGGTTGGAAACCCTGAAAATGTCTCTCTGGGTTTGGATCCGTTCACACACAAGTCTGATTGTTTGCATTTAACTAGTAGAAAAATAATTGGATTGGAGCAAAAAATCTGAACAGAGCATCAAGACCTGCTGTGAGAACGTAGCGCTAAGCTGGTTCCTTCCTGACGGTCCGGTCGACCCGGTTCTACTGGAACCAGAACTCCATCATCTGCTCCACCTCCAGCTGCTCTGAGTCAAACCAACCTGTTCCCCTCCTGGCCTGTGGGGGCGCTGCACCAAGAACCACTGAAGGAAACGACACCAAAACCTCTGAAGACACTGAGAGCAACTTCCTTCTTCACCAGATGGAAACAAGATGGAGGATTTTAGCGGCTGGAGGATTTCTCTTTAGTCTTTGGCTAAAGACCAGGAGCCATTTCTGCTGCTAGCGCTGGGCTAGCACGTTAGCGTTGGTTGTATTTACCCAGAATGCCCTGCGCTGTAGTCCACTTCCTGTTTTTGGGGCGGTCTCTGGTCCGCTTGGCGTTCACATTCAAACTGAACCAGAGTTCACTTCAACCGAACCCAGACCGAGGTTTGGAGGACCAGAGGTCAGAGGTCGGTTAGCGTTCACATCTCACAAACCGGACCGGACTTTGACGAGGCAAATGGACCGGAGTCGGGTTAAAGCGGACTGAACATGGCTGGACAGAGACTTGGTTCTGACTTGGTTCTGTTGTGTGAAATCATCTTAAATATAAAAAAATTTGTTTTTTTTTCCATTTAATTTCTTTCCACAAACGTTTAAACACTTAGAGCGGCGAAAAGCTGAGTTTCAGCTGGATTTCTGTCTCAGATCCTCCAACCTCTCATCATGTTCCCTCCTGAAGATTCAACCTGCTGCTCCTCCTCCTCCTCCTCTTCCTCCTCTCTGCTTTGCCGGTTGTGTTTGTCTCTCTGAGCCGCAGGAGGCATCGCAGAGACCCGTGGATGAGGTTCAGAAAGAGCCGGAGAGATAAAGAGAGAAGCAGATAAGAGCTTTGCCATCAGGGATTATTGCTTTTCTCCCAGAGGCCGTATTGACCCGCCGCGGCGAGGAGCGGCCGCTTCACACCAACATCTTCCTCGCTCTAAACGTTTACGCCGAGGAAGCGATCAAACGGAAAGTCACAGCAACACAGCAGCTGGCAGCCGGAGAATCTGATGTCTGACCGCTAATTGGCGTCTTCCTCCTGTGAGATGAAGACGAGGGTCTCGGAGCGGCCATGACAGAAGGCAGACAGGCGGGGAGGAAGAGCATCGATCCCAGAGGAGGAGGGCGGGGGTCAGCGGGCGCGACCCCCCCATGCAGGCCGGGACGGTGGAGGACGGATCGACCCAAACCTCCAGGAGGGGAAAACTTTCCACTTTGGAAAGAACAAGTGAAGGACGAAGAGCCCAGCGGCGATCGGGTCGGCTGAGGTTCACCGGAACCGCTGATCTGCAGGGGGCGGAGCCAGAAACCACAGAAAAAATGTACCGGCTCAACGACGCTGTAATTTTATTGTGAAGTATTTCTACTTTACTGGAGTAAATTTCTGGATTTCCTTCCCACTGAAGCAAACGGACTGACCTGCAGCTGCTGGTGGTTTCAGAAGTTTATCCACAGAAACATTTTCTTTGGCCTGATTTAGTTTTTTGTTACTGATATGAATTATTGTCATTTTTGTCCTTAAAACACCAAAATGTCCCTAAACTTTATATTTCGGTCCGTCTGATGATGTAATTTTTAAATATTAAATGATTGATAATTCGATCAGGTTCTCAGGACTTCAGCAGACGTTTTAACCAAATTTTTATTTTTTTACTACTTTTTACTTGAGCAATATTTCTGAGCTGATGTCACATTCTGCTCTTTAGCCAACTTTGAAACGTTTGAGCTTCCCCGACATTAATCTTTCCAAATGAAAGATTTGCTGCTTTATAAACTGTCAGTTGAATGAAGTTTCATGTCTGGCTGAAGTTTTGGTTATCGACTAAAATCAATTCTTCAAGTCGTTTATGTTCATGCTCTTATTTTGAAGTGGTGGAAGATGGTTTAAGGCAGTTCTGTTTCCTGTTCTCCGTGATGTTTGTTACCCAGAATGCATCAGTTCGGATTAAAATAAATTTATTACTTTCTGACCAAAGTGGACTCAGTAAAACAACCAAAGAACTGAAACCGGCAGAGACCAAACTGAGCCTGTTGGTGGCGCTACGCTAAGCTGCAGGATGTATGATGGACATAGTCAGGATATCAACATGGCTGACTGTAGCACGTTAGCATTAGCGCTGTTGGTGTAGTGCTACTAATGTGTATGATTAGTGCTTCAGGGCTAGCAATGCTAACTTTATAGTTAGCAGGACAGCTAGCTGGTTTTGCTAAATTAAAACAGATTAGAATAAAAAACTTGACATTCTGGCCTGCTTTGCTGTAGAAAAACGATCCAGATTGGCCTCCAACAAACAGACGTAGATCCACAGAACTAGATGGGACTGATTCAGGTTTAGCCAGTTTTAAAGCACTGGATGAAACACGAAACAAAATAAACTCAATAAAAATGTTTCCTCTGTTCAGCAGCTTTCAGGAAGTCTTTATTCTGTCAGTGATTCGGTCCGGATCACAGCAGCCATTCTTCCTCCTCAGCCTCCTCTTCCTCAGCCCCACAGAAACATGACCTCAGTAAAAAGCCTCACTAATGCAAAGCTGTGTGTGTTTTCCACTTTCATTTTTCTCCTTTATGACTTTGCAGCGTTTTTACAGACCGATAACATTTTGCCACCTCCCATCCATCTCCTATCACTCACTTTTCCCCATCACCCTTCATCCCCACAGCCCTCCCTCCTCTTCCTCAGCCTCCTGGTGTAAATCACATCAGCGAGTGGAACGGCGCAGAAAAATCTCTGCTTTCTGAGGGAGGAGATTAGGAGTAAGCACAGCAACTGGATTTAAATAAAGATCACCTTCCCTGCAGTGCTCACTGCTAAACTGGGAGCAGGACACGCTCTGTGTGTGTGTGTGTGTGTGTGTGTGTGTGAGAGACAGCAGTGAGATAGTGAGGGCAGAATGTGCATCGCAGTGATACCTGCATTAGAAAAGCAATCTGCATGAAACATCTCAACCGACACGTGGAATGAGATTTTTACATCCAGCAGAGTTCAGAGAACAAAGAGAGCAACGAGCAGGAGGGCAACTCTGACAGCTGAAGGTCAGCAACACGTTGCAACATGCAGCAACGAGCAGGAGGGCAACTCTGACAGCTGAAGGTCAGCAACACGTTGCAACATGCAGCAACGAGCAGGAGGGCAACTCTGACAGCTGAAGGTCAGCAACACGTTGCAACATGCAGCAACGAGCAGGAGGGCAACTCTGACAGCAGAGTTGCCCTCCTGCTCGTTGCTGCATGTCTCTTCGTGTTGCTGCATGTTGCTGAAGGTCAGCAACATGCAGCAACACGCAGCACGGTTTCCCCCAGTGTATTGTAAGCCTGACAGGCTGCCAGGCTTGGCTCCCCCCAGCCAAGCTATGCATTGTTTCTTTTTATTTTTATTTAATAAAAAAATAATAATTGCTTAATTTTTTAAGCCAACTGCTGAGCTGAATTATTCCTGAATGATGCGTCCATGTCGTGGACTAATCACACCTTAATTTACCTCCAGTTCCTGAAACAGGAAGCTGGTTCAGCTGCATTGCCTTCATCCCAACCTGCTGTGAGGATCATGTTACTTTGGACAATCCTTCATCATAGGAGTCAGTTTGAAAGCCGCTTCGTTAGCCCAGCTAATGGTGACCCGCTAATATAGCCTGTAGTGGTGCTTTGAGAGCTTGATATTCATTTTAATTGTATTTTTCTTTATTTGTTGTTTTGTAGACTCAACAGATGAGGGTCTAAATAGCGCTTCACTGACGATGTCTTCCCATAACACGTTATTATCCAGTAATATTTTCACATTTCTTGTCAACTTAACACCTTTTAATACAAAAACATGGTGGACCGCCTCGGCGCCCCGACCGCCGGGCTGAGCAAGGTTTCTGTTGAAACCCTGCGCAGCAACACGCAGCAACACGCAGCGTCGCGCAGCAACACGCAGCGTCGCGCAGCAACACGCAGCGCCGCGCAGCAACACGCAGCGCCGCGCAGCAACACGCAGCGCCGCGCAGCGTCACGCAGCAACACGCAGCGTCACGCAGCAACACGCAGCGTCACGCAGCGTCACGCAGCAACACGCAGCGTCACGCAGCAACACGCAGCAACACGCAGCGTCACGCAGCAACACGCAGCAACACGCAGCGTCACGCAGCAACACGCAGCAACACGCAGCGTCACGCAGCAACACGCAGCGTCACGCAGCAACACGCAGCGCCGCGCAGCAACACGCAGCGCCGCGCAGCGTCACGCAGCAACACGCAGCGTCACGCAGCAACACGCAGCGTCACGCAGCGTCACGCAGCAACACGCAGCGTCACGCAGCAACACGCAGCAACACGCAGCGCCGCGCAGCAACACGCAGCGCCGCGCAGCAACACGCAGTGTCACGCAGCAACACGCAGCGTCACGCAGCAACACGCAGCAACACGCAGCGTCACGCAGCAACACGCAGCAACACGCAGGGCCACGCAGCGCCGCAACGCGCAGCAACACGACGCGGTGCTGAACCAGAGAAGCCGGTGCTCCGCCGCCCGGCGTTTCTTGGCCTCCTGACTGCAGACACAGGCAGGATGTGACCAGAGTCAGACACGCGGATCCAACGGCAGAAATCAGACAGAAAGTCTTTTCCAGACAAACAAGCAGAGAACAAAGCTGAGCTAAAATCAGAGCACTCCCCATGAATTATTAATGCGGCGCGTTGAGTTTAAGTGAATTACCGTCCAGAGCCCAGAATGAGTCACGGGCCTGTTTCTGGCAGATTGAATTCAGAACAACAAGACTTGTGGCGTGTTTCTCCTGCTCTCCTCCAGCAGCGACACTAATACCTCCTCAGCCTGCTTGTCGCTGCTCTCTATTATTCACAGTTTGTCCTCCGTCTGCGTGGAATCCCTTCAGTGTGTAATCAGACAGGCGGCTCTCGCAGAGCTTGTTTGCATCCGAGCGGCCATTAATTCTCCTCCGCTTCCAGCTGCTAACCATCGACAGGAGCCACTTCCTCCTCCTCGGTTCTCCACATGGACCCTTAGCGTCCAAACGGCCACGTCATGTCGGACGTTCGCTTCTGGCTCAACCAGCCTGATTGCAACGCGCCGTGCTGCAGCCGAGGCCAGTTATCACTGCAGCAAACTGATTGTTCTGATTCTGGAAATTAATTATTCTGCCCATTAATTAGGTTTAAACTGCCAGGGTCCCCAGCCAGCATGCATAGGTGGGCCCCACTTGGGTTTGATGTGGGCTACATGGGTTATGAGTGGGCATGGGTTTTATCTGGGCTAACTGTATGGGACCGATATGGTAACCTAAAATGGGACCCACTTGGGCTGGCCCATTAGGGCTAAACATATGGGCCCCATTCAGCATTAATGTGGGCTAACTGTGAATGGGGCAGAAGTGGGCAACACTATGTGGGGCCCATGTAGTTTCAGTATCATGGGCCCAACATGGGAAGCCCATGTGGGCTGACCACATTGAACCCACATGAGATAAGTATGGGCTGACCGTACATGGGTTGGACCTGGGCATGCGTATGTAGGCCCCATACCTTTTTTATGTGGGCTAACTGGGGATGGGGCAGAAGTGGGCAACACTATGTGGGGCCCATGTAGTTCCAGTATCACGGGCCCAACATGGGAAACCCATGTGGGCTGACCATATTGAACCCACATGAGATAAGTATGGGCTGACCGTACATGGGTTGGACCTGGGCATGCGTATGTAGGCCCCATTGCTTTTTTATGTGGGCTAACTGGGGATGGGGCAGAAGTGGGCAACACTATGTGGGGCCCATGTAGTTCCAGTATCATGGGCCCAACATGGGAAACCCATGTGGGCTGACCACATTGAACCCACATGAGATAAGTATGGGCTGACCGTACATGGGTTGGACCTGGGCATGCGTATGTAGGCCCCATTCCTTTTTCATGTGGGCTAAGTGGGGATGGGGCAGAAGTGGGCAACAATATGTGGGGCCCATGTAGTTTCAGTATCACGGGCCCAACATGGGAAACCCATGTGGGCTGACCACATTGAACCCACATGTGATAAGTATGGGCTGACCGTACATGGGTTGGACCTGGGCATGCGTATGTAAGCCCCATTCCTTTTTTATGTGGGCTAACTGGGGATGGGGCAGAAGTGGGCAACACTATGTGGGGCCCATGTAGTTCCAGTATCATGGGCCCAACATGGGAAACCCATGTGGGCTGACCACATTGAACCCACATGTGATAAGTATGGGCTGACCGTACATGGGTTGGACCTGGGCATGCGTATGTAGGCCCCATTCCTTTTTTATGTGGGCTATCTGGGAATGGGGCAGAAGTGGGCAACACTATGTGGGGCCCATGTAGTTTCCGTATCATGGGCCCAACATGGGAAGTCTATGTTGGTTGACCGCATAGAACCCAGATAAGCATGGGCTGACCGTACATGGGTTGGACCTGGGCAGGAAAATGTAGACCCTAATCCTTTTTTTATGTGGGCTAACTGGGGATTGGGCAGAAATGGGCAACACTATGTGGGACCCACATGGGCTGACTGCATTGAACCCACATGACATAAGCACGGGCTGACTGTACATGGGTTGGGCCTGGGCATACATATGTAGGCCCCATTCCATTTTTATGTGGGCTAACTGGGGATGGGGCAAAAATGGGCAACACTATGTGGGGCCCATGTAGTTTCAGTATCATGGGCCCAACATGGGAAGCCCATGTGGGCTGACCACATTGAACCCACATGAGATAAGTATGGGCTGACCGTACATGGGTTGGACCTGGGCATGCGTATGTAGGCCCCATTCCTTTTTTATGTGGGCTAACTGGGGATGGGGCAAAAATGGGCAACACTATGTGGGGCCCATGTAGTTTCAGTATCATGGGCCCAACATGGGAAACCCATGTGGGCTGACCACATTGAACCCACATGACACAAGCATGGGCTGACCATACATGGGTTAGACCTGGGTAGGAAAATGTAGACCTTAATCCTTTTTCATGTGGGGTAATGGGATTTTTTTTTTTTAATCTGATTAGACAATGTGGTTACCCTGTCACTTTTAAACTTTTCACTATATGTCAAAAGCAAAAGCTGCAAGAGCAAGATTATAAAAACTTTTAAAAAAATTATGAGATGTCAGATTGATGGCCTTTAGCTAAGGAAATTGTTACTCAGTTGGCCTGTATTGGAGCTGATAAAAGGTAAATTGTTGAAGCAATTGTATAAGCTTTCTACAAAATTAAAAGCTCTCCTTGGATGGTTACCTCATCTTGGAGGTCATAAAGAGGTATTGTATTTGAACCATGCTCACTAC
The DNA here is from genome assembly GCF_051168715.1 of Poecilia mexicana. Classification (NCBI taxonomy): domain Eukaryota; kingdom Metazoa; phylum Chordata; class Actinopteri; order Cyprinodontiformes; family Poeciliidae; genus Poecilia; species Poecilia mexicana. The sequence goes on along the minus strand of NW_028263380.1, from coordinate 27,159,456 downwards.
ATGATTTCTTTGTCTGGCTCATTTACTAACACCGACATTACACTAGGCTTCCAGAAGACCAAAATATGCTTCAATGCTTTATTTTTTAAACCAGTTCAGTATTGTTCAAGCTACACTTTGAAGTCCTAGCATTTTTTTCTTTTTATTATTTTACACTAGAACAGTCCAGATGTCCTAACATTTTTGTGACATTATCTGTTTTAAATATGCATAATCTTCTGCTGCTCAGAGTGGTTCAGAGTGGACTTTTGTCCTTGCTTCTTTTTTTAAATGTAATTTAATTTTATTTTATTATCAATTGGATGTTCAGACCTCCAAGTGTTCATTGCAGCTTTTTCAAAGAAGGACTTAATTCTTATTTGGAGAAATAGTTCAGATCAGATCATCGTGAAAAATATTACAAAATGTTTAGAAAATGAATTCAAACAAAACTCAAGTGAGAAAGACAAGAGTAAAATTTTTAGCATCTGTTTTTTCATCTGTAAACATTTTCCAAGTTGTCAGCATAAATAAAATAAAAAAACTAAACATTTCTATTTATGATTATTTTTATATCTTTTAATCTTTTTTCAATAATCTTTTTAACCTTTTTGTTCATTTTTTCTCTGGCACCGTTGCCAATAAAGGTTGGTGAATTGAAGTAGACACTTTACACATCCACTAAAGAAAGTAGTTCCAAAACACATTTGAATAAGGACGACTATATTTATTTATTTTTATTGAGAAAATTTGTGAGTGCTACATCGGTTTTACATTTGTTAAACCGATGTATTACTCTCAAAATTAATCTCGTGTTTCTTGGAGAACGTACAATTGTTAACGGCGGATGGATATGCGGTTTCAAAATCAAACGTAGTCCCATCAGTCCGTTGGCGTGGAGTCTGCAGGTTCGCTGGCCTTCTACTAAAGAATCTGTAAGTACACTTCTGTCTGTTTTGTCTGTATTGTATCAAATTTTAGGGAGAGATTTTAAATCGCTAGTTAAAACATTTGTTGCTCGTAATGGTTCGGATGACCGGAGTACCCCGAAAGACCTTATTAGTTGTTTCTTCTTTTTTTTGTTTGTTTTTCTTTTAGGTGATTTTTTTAACACACACAATAAGTCATCTGCCATTATTGAGGTAAGAATATTTGGATGCAGAGCGATTTCAAACTGTTCTGGGCCAGATCATTTTCAAATACGCTGCGGCGCCATTCACCGGTAAATTTGAGCGCCAACGCGGCAGAATAAAATCGGTTCACTAATGAATCTACGTTGCTAGCGGAGGTTGCTTTTAAAGTACCTTGACACGATAAAACCACTTACATTATTTATAAAGAGTAACTACTTCGCTTTCATTCTGTGTACATGGGTTTTTAACAATCTTTCTCGCAGCCAATTAAGCCAGCATGCATAGCTGGGATCCATTAATTGTGCATTTTTAATTATTTTTTTTTTTTTTTTCATGAAACTGCATTGAATCGTGTCGTTATGGGCTAGATAGGTAATGATGAATGGGCATGGGTTTTGTCTGGGCTAACTACACGAGGCCCATATGTTTAACCTAAAATGGGACCCATATTGTCAGCCCATTTGGGCTAAATGTAGACTGTATTCAGCATTATTGTGGGCTAACTGAGAATGGGACAGAAATGGGCAACACGAAATGGGGCCCATGTGGTTTCAGTATATTTGGCATAAAAGCTTTTTTCTAAATAGAATGAAGGCATAGTAGTAAATATTTTAAAATCATGTTTGTTTTATTGTGTAAGTGACATTTTAAAGCGTTTTATTCTGTCATCGTTTGACTGCAAAAAACATGACAAGTGGGTGTTTAGGTCTCAACTAGCCATTTGTTTGGTCAATGCAAATGGGAGCTTTAGATTTACCAATGTTTTAATACTTTTTAAAAAATTATTTTCTACAGACTACTATGGAGAAGCGTGAAGAAGGCTTGCAAGGGCAGAAGTGACATCAGATCTTCAAACAGATAATGATATTCCAGAAAAGCGACGTAGAAGGTAACGTGGAACAGGGACTTCTGTAACACACAACTGTAGATCAGTGGTTCTTAACCTGGGTTCGATCGAACCCCAGGGGTTCGGCGGAGCCTCTGCCGCGGAGGGAAAAAACTTGTGTAAAGTCGTGATGCGCCGCTTTGCCATCATTTGCTGCGGAGGATCACGTTACATTGCTTAGCCAATCAGTGCTGCGGAGGAGCGCAGGGATGGGGCAAGGAGGGGGGAAGCGGGGTTCGGTGAATGCGCATATGAAACTGGGGGGTTCGGTACCTCAAAAAAGGTTAAGAACCACTGCTCTAGATCTTCTGTCTCCCTGGTTGTCATTTGAGCTGCTCTCAGTTCTTTTACCCATTTGGTTCTCCTTGCTTTACTTTTTCCTTCTAATCCTTCAAAATTTATTGACTTAAATTGATACAGACATTAACAATTGGCATTTTGTCCATGTATAAAAGTAAGCTTATAAGCTATATATGTGTGAAACAATAACAAATCAATTAATAAAAACTAAATGTATCATGCGTCCTGATTTTAAAATGTTGTCCTGTAATTGTCATTATACTTAAGGTTGTCATGGTTGCAGAAATTGGAGGAGGGTCCTTAGATGATGCAGTACAACAAGCTGTGTGATTCCTCATGTCCCCTGAATTGGCCCTCCAGTTCAACCTGTTTGGCCGACATAGGAAACAAGTTCCGGGACCTGCGTCTCTGATGTTTTGTATGGTAAAGATCAGTTTTTATATTCACTTTTTTTCTTGAACATTTGTTAATTTTGGTTGTCTTATGCCTTTTGTTCATTTTTAGTAATCTTTTTTTTTTTTTTAGATTAAAAACTGAGACTTCAATTTTTGGTTTAATTCACATAGTATTCTTTCACTGTGCTCTCAAGAACTTAAAGATTTGATTGCTGACAAAATTTGAAGGTAATATTGTTTGCATTTCAAACAGTATTAACAAAATATACAAGACCATGATAGAACCTTTATGTCAGTAGTTGATTTATATACATTAATATATTTTAAATTTACAATAAGAATATAGTGTGTGTACTAGGGATGCTCCGATCAGGTTTTTTGCTTCCAATTCTGATACCGATCACCCATGGGGCCCATCGCTGCCGATCGTCTGGATTGGCTGTTATTTTTTCACTTTAGGTATAAATGATAACATGTTATCTGGCAAAATTAAAAAGTGCGCAGTGTGACGGAAAGAGTAGATCAGCTGCACATGCAGGCTGCGAATGAGATACAGGTGATCTGCAACAAGAGGCCGTGATCAGCGATCACCAATCAAACACATTTTCACGGAAATTAACCGATTATGATTGCTGATCGATCTGCACACCTCTATCTACATAATAATAATGACTCGAGAGTGCTTTGATTTTGGCAGATCCCTGCAAGCATTTCTGCCCCTTGAAGGGGAAGAGATGCACATTTCATTAATGTTACATTGTACTAAAAGTAAAACACTAATGCAATTTCTACCTTTGCTTGTTTTTTAGGTGCACTTAAAAGAAATGGATCCATCCACGGAATCACACAAAGATACGGAAAAGGCACTCGAAGTGGGTTACTGGAGCCCCGGACAGAGGTGGAAATAGAAAAGTTAGAGCGACTAGAGCCAGCTCAGACTCAGGTGGGCAGGTTCCAAGATGGACAGTTACAATGATGTATGAGAGCTTTCAAGTGTGGCATATAGGTTATTAAAAATATTTGACAAAAATGTAGTGTGAAAGAGCTATGTAAGTGTGTGTGTGTTGATATATATTTATATGTATTTATATATAGATGTACAGATCTATATAGTTGCATATCTAGATATAGATCTATATACATGTATGTATCTATACATATTTACATAACTAGATGCATAGTTATCTAGATAACGAGATGTAGAAATATAACTATCTAGATATATAGATCTATATATATAGAGATAAATATATATTTACATAGCTAGAAATCTAGTTACATAGATAATTATATATCTACATATAGATCTATGTTTATACATTTGTTATATTAAACTAGTTTCTGTTATTTTCAAATCTGCAATATGAATAATTTTGTAGATTTCTTTTACCAGTGCATTTCTTGTGGCATCATTTGCTCTGTGTTAATAAAGCTCTTATAATTGACGAGTTAAAAAAAACTGACAATATTTAAAATTACCAAATAAAAACCTTGACCAAAAGACATTTTTCATCTCTTTTTTTAATGCAGGTTTTGTGCTAAAGCATTTTAATACTTTGGTTTGTTGATTAAGATTGTATATCTATTAATGTAATTCACTTTCAGGTTAGGTGAGACAGACCCCATTGTTCCTACAGGAATGAGGCATCTGGGCCCCACTGAAAACCCAGTCAGCACCCATTTAAATCTACCTGGGCAAAACCATATGGGGCCACCATGGAACCCGTGGACAAACCCACTTGGTACCCGTATTCTAGCCCAGTTTAGCCCCAGTTGGGGCCCAGGTAAAAAATGAAAGCTCCCAAGTGGGGCCAAGATGGGCCTCATGTAAGGTACCCATCTGGGCCCCACTGAAAACCCAGTCAGCACCCATTTAAATCTACCTGGGTAAACCCATATGGGGCCACCATGGAACCCGTGGACAAACCCACTTGGTACCCATATTCTAGCCCAGTTTAGCCCCAGTTGGGGCCCAGGTAAAAATGAAAGCTGCCAAGTGGGGCCAAGATGGGCCTCATGTAAGGTACCCATCTGGGCCCCACTGAAAACCCAGTCAGCACCCATTTAAATCTACCTGGG
>NW_028263380.1:27144684-27152184 GCF_051168715.1 Poecilia mexicana | reverse complement strand
CCTACCAGCTGATTGGGTTTCATGATGGCAGGAATACCTCCTCACCATCACCCTCATCTCTAACTTCCTCCATTAATAAACAGCATTATTACTGACAGTCAGAGCAAACAGGTTAGTGGAACTAAAACTTCACTGTAATCAACGGCCAGGTCTCCAACATGTTCATTTTAATTCATTAATTAGATTTTAATGCAATTAATCGATTTTTTCCTTTTACAGACAGAAGTTTCAGCCGGAACCTTTAAGTTCACTTGTTTCTGGTACGCCAGTAAATCTGACGCACAGCTACATCCGCTAACAGTGACGCGTTTCTCTGATCCCACTGAGGTTAACTTCTGTTTCTAAATGATCTGATTGGCCGCTGGAGAAGACTGTCGGCGAAGCTATGCTAGCCTAAAATAGCATCGCAATGCTAACCACGTAGCAGCTAACGCTAATGTCAGCGTCTAAAGAAGCTCTGTGAAGGATCAGGGCTTCCTGAAACTCTTTGCTCCAGTCTGATGGTTAAAGGACCGAAGAACAGATTAAAACTAAATATCTGTTCAGCTTTGATGTCTGATTATTCAATAATTTAGCAACAAATGGGAATTTTCAGTTGAAAATATTGATTATTTGTAGACAGTTTGATTAAAATGTGATTAATTCATCTAAATTTAACTGGATTAAACATTTGGGTTGCGTTCCTCCTCTAGCTTAAACATAAACCTTTGATAAGGAAGAACGATTTGGACTCGGTGGTTCTGGTTCTGTCCTGGAGTCGTCTCCAAAACCAAAACACCCAAAGAGCAAATGAGCAAAAGCTAACACACACCTGTGCTGTAATATTCCATAAGTTATGCAGAACTGCATCATTTATTGGAAAATTCTGAGCAGATTTACAGTTTTTAAGTTTATCCATCCAGAACCGCTCCGACACGCAGAGTTGCGTAAGGAGCAACATTCAGGCCAACACTGGATCAGAAATGATGTGAATAAAAAAGCTTAGAAATATTTCATGAAGAAGTTTCTTCATACTTCAAACAGATTTTTAAATCTTTTTTTCTTCCATATATTTATTTTACTGTCTTTAATAGAAACATCAGAATGTGAAAATTTCTTATTTGATAATCAGATAAATCATGAGATTAACCGATAGATTACTTGATTAGTAATCGTCTGCAGCAGGCCTCATAACGAGCTGCTGAGTCAATATGACAAGGACAGGTGTGTGTGGAAATGCTCCTGATTATCCATTCTCACAGAGTGTGTGTGAGTGTGTGTGTGTGGGGTAAACAAGCGTAGCTTAGGCGTGAAGGCAGATGGACTGCGTTCTGGATAACTAACACACACATGCACCTCGGAGGCAGAGCGAGCTGCTGCATATGTGCAGTTTGTTTGTCTCTGGGTGTGCACGTGAGAGTGCACGTGAGAGTGCACGTGTGCGGCGTGTGAGCATATGCAGACGCACGTGTCCAACAAATCCTGTGGAACAGCGCCGGGCATATGTGAGGGCGTGTGCAGCGCCGGGGGAGGACCGGGAGCGCAGAGGCGCAGGTGTCTCTGGAAATGCCATCTCTTTCATCGCTACCAGGGCGTGTGTGAGGTGTGTGTGTGTGTGTGTGAGGTGTGTGTGTGGCTGCCTGATGACAAATGACAACAACGAGGGAGGCAGAGAGATGGAGAGCCGAGCTGGCTCAGGGTGGACTAACAGCCGGAGATACGAAGAAGATGAGGAAGACCTAATCGGTGATGAAGATACAATCATCATCATCGATCAACACAACGCCAACATCAGGGTCAGACTGTGACCCAGGTTGTTACAGAACCACCGTCTGATCGTCCTATTCAGAGTAGAATCAGGCTAACCACTATTTTTGCGATTTCTGACGATTAATCGATTATCCTGGTGATTAATCGATTAATCACTCAAAGCATGGAGACATGCTGCAGATTTTTCATCTCGGCCTTTTTATGCAATATTAGAAGGAGAATAAAAGATGCAAATAATCACATTATTCCTTTTTAAAATAAAACATTTAACATTTTATTGCATAAAATGCAACAGCGGCATTCCTTCAGTGAACGATTAATCGTTTACAGCAAATATTCATCTGCAGCTAAAAATCCTCCCAACATCAACGTGAGAAGCTCTGGCTTTTCTGCTTCATTTAACATCAGTAATGATCAATAACTGGATAAGAAGCGGTGTTTAGTGAGATTTTATTTTACACAAGTTGAACCAGGAGAAGTTAAAACTTCCACTTATGGAGTTGAACAGATTTACATACAAATATTTTTTTAATCTTAAATGAAAAATGTTTATATATCTCTTGTAGAGTTTTAGCTTTATTCCTGCAAATGCCCTTTTTAGAGTCTGCTTACTCCAGTTAATAAATTAGTTGACGATTATTTGAATAATCGATTAATCTGATTAATCGTTTCTGCTCTATCATAATGTGACTACAGCTGCCCACGAGGGTCAAACCAAACTCTGGGTGACCAGGGCTCACCTCCAGAAATCAGCTCCAAGCTTTCAGATTAAAACGATTCAAAATGAAATCTTTCACATCTGAGGAGGTTTTTGGCCGCGTTGAAGACCAAGCTGACGTTTTAGCGATAAATCCACCCAGCAGTGAGGAGCTGCTGGTCTCCTCTCATCATCCCCGCAGTGAGAACTCGGACAGCGGCCGCTGTAATAATCCGGAGCGCCGCCTCCAGCAGGATGAAAGTGATTCTCTCGGAGGTTAAGTGGGGTCACACGGATCCGTCCTCTGATCCCACTCGGGTTCTGGACAGATGGAAACGCTTCACCGTCGGCTGAGCCGCAGATGGAAGCAGGAGATTGAAGCGCAGCGGCAACGCTTCTCTCATGAGCTGAATTATCGCCTCATGCTTTAAAAGGTTTCACAGGAGAAATACGATCCTCCGTTAGCGCAGCACAATACTGGAAAAATCTTTAACGCGTGTTTACAAACATTGGCATGATCACCACTCAGTTTCTAGTTTTCAAGATGGCCGCCGTTTTAAAGCCTTTTAAATCAGTCATAAAACTTTCCTTATTTTCACGACTTGGATGAACTTTATGTCATCTTCAACTGTAGTCATCCTATTGATGCAACTTCAACTTAATGGTTAGCGTTAGCGTCTGCTAATATTTCAATGCATGTTTCTGGATGCTGATCAGTTTGAGCCGTTTGCCGATTCCTCACAGAAACTCGGTTTTGTTGGTCATTTCAGTCGTTTCACCTGATTTAATTTGATCAGCTGGAGCGGCTCATTTATTCCAGCCAGATTAACAGAAGGAGGAAGTGAAACAGTGTTTGGTGTAAAACTCCTCCTGCAGGATGTTCCAGAGGTTTCCTGAAAGTCTCAGAGAAACGAGGCGCAGCCAGATAACCTGATTAGAAACGACACCAAGCAGCTGATGGATTCATGTTGGTCATTTTTAATTCATGACTCTGATCTGAAGACTGAAAGCTGTAATATGAGGGAGAAGCTCTGACTTCATGTAACATTTTGAAGCTCACATCATCATCATCATCATCATCATTTCTGCCCTTTAAAACCTAAAAACCTGTAAAAGTCTGTTTCTTTGGTTGCTGTGGTAATCACTTCCTCAGGTTCTGGTTTGGTATTTCTGAGCTGCTCTGGATCCTAAACTCAACCGTCTCAGTGAATCGTTGCTTCAGAGACTGAGATCAGCAGCAGAACCAACCTGGACCGGACCGACCAGAACAATCACACAGATCTAAACGTTTAGCTGCAGATCGTTTCTCCAGTTCATAAAAAATCTGCTGTGCAGGAAGTAAATCTGATACTACCATCTCCATTATTCTCATTTTATTGGTGTTTTCAGGCTCTGATCCGAAAACTTTCACTCTCATGCTTGTATTTCCATCTACATTAATGTTGCAGACTGATGGGAGGGTGAATAACTGTTTATAAAAACAGATTGGTGTGTTTGATCAGAGATGAACTCAGAGGAAACTTGATGACATCTGCAGCATGTTTGCTGTTTCTTTCTCTAAATATCAAATTCTTTTGTTTCCGTCTCTCCATCATGTCTGCTTTCATCCGTCTCTGACCGGCTTTTCTTCTCGTCTCAGGTTAGTTTCCTGTTCTTCACCTTCAGCCTCCGACTCTTTCCTTCCCTCCTCTCTCTGTGTTTGGAGTCAGAGCTGCTTTTACAACTCATATTTTATACATTCGGTTGTTATGCAGAGAGACTAACAAACAGTGCAACCAGGAGGCAGCGCATGCATTCCTCCTCCTCTCCATCATTCCCCCCTCCTCCTATCATCCTCTCTTTTCTTCCTCCTTTCTGTAAAGATGGAGGGAGGCGGAGATGCTGAATAGAGAGTTCTTGGCGTCCCTCCAGCTCCCATTTTCAACAAGCGAGCGACGTTTTAATGGCCTCTGCCGGAGCGCTCACAGACCGATGTGGGAATGTTTCTGCATTTAGATTTTTGTCTGCGACTGTGTGTGTGTGTGTGTGTGTGTGTGTGTGTGTGGTTGTATGGCCAGCAAAATAAATTCATCAGATGCTGAGCTCAAAGGAACATGTTTGTCTTCCTCCTGGGAGAAAGTGAATGATTTAAAACGAAATGATGTGGAGAAGGAGGGGAGGAAGGTGGAGGAGCGACGGAGTGAATGGAGCGTCAGGGTGGAGGAAGAGGAGGAGGAAGACGAGGATGAGGAGGAGCTCGCTCCCTTTTAAACACAACAGAAACAGATTGAAGGCATGCAGCGCGAGGAAGAGGATGAAGATGAAGAGACTTCCTGATGAGGACGAGACAGCAGACAGAGAGACTCCAGAAACATATGATGGACCGCAGGAGGCCAGCGCACGCACACACACACACACACACACACACACACACACGCACACACACACACACACATCGCCACGGCACTTCAGAGAAATCTCAGAGCCTCTCCAGCAGATGTCAGACTGATAACCCGTCTCACCCCGTCACCTGGTCCCAACACACACACACACACACACACACACACACACACACACACACACACACACACACACACACACACACCTTGTATTTCTACCCACACTAAGGCTTTTAGCTCATACTCATTCATTCCTAACCCTACTTCACACTGGGGCTGAAATGATTAATCAGATTATTTGTATTAATTGTGATTAATTGATTACTCGATTAATCGTTAACTGGAGACTAAAATAAAGGCCATTTGCTGAAAGAACATCATCGGAGCAGCAATGAAGCCAAAAATGCACGAAAATATAAACATTTTGCATAAAAAACTGTCTATGAATCTGATCTACTCAAAATTCCTCTGGTGTCAGTTTAGCTTCATCTGGTTCAGTTTCTGTAAGAAAAATCTCTCAAGCACCTTTAACAATTAAGTTATTAATTGGTTAATCCAAAAATAAATTAATATATTAGCCTTATAATGTCAAGAAGAGCTTTTAATGTTAGAAGTTTTATCTGTAGATTCATCGTTTGCTGAAACAAACGTTGACTGAAGTAAAGCTGCTGTTGTATTTCAATGAAATGTTTTCTTTTTTAAATCTGAACTAAATTATTTGTTTCTTAATCATCTTTTAATTTATTTCCTTATCTGAAAAAAATATGCAGAATGTCAATTTTTTACCTGATTAATCATCAGAATAATAAATTAATCATCAGAGTAATCAATTAATCGATTAGGGAAATTGTTAGTTGCAGCCCTAATTCACACCTCACCTCTAAACCTGACCTCTGACCCTACACAAGAGGCTCCATCGTATTAGAAACGGATTTGGTCCCCATAAGGCCCATTGGTCCTCAGAAGGTTGGTGGATGTATCAGAAGTAGGCCTGTCGCGATTAATCGCACGATAAATTAAACCTATCGACCTCATTTTAATTATCTACTTTATCGTCTCTTTTTTTTCTTTCTTTCTCTTGATGACACTGAATGAAAACAGGCTCAGCTCCGGTGCTCTGCACTGACCCTCCCTTCCTCATTTCCTCAGTCTAATGTCCAGCGGACACTACATGAGTTTTCAGCCCATTTTCAAAACCTGAGACACATTTTAGCCGACAGAAATCCTCGGTAAAACGGTTCGATCGGGTTCGTCATGCCGTGTGGTGTCCAGCCACATGGGCCCAAAATAATGGCTACAAGTCCAGTTAGCTAATTTTAAAATCAGGCATTAATCGGTGTTTTACTAGAATCCACCTGTGATGCATGTGGCTAGAGTCAGCGTAAAGTCCTGACTGAATGAAAATCATTATAACCTATTTATGTCACGTTAACGAAGAACAGCTGAAAACTTACCGGGTTCATCAACTGCGGTAGCAATTTGGCTCCTCCTCTTGTCATTTCTATATTCTTTGCACCAAATGTTGAATAAATATTAATGTTGTTTCCGCATATCATCTCCGATGTTGCTGCAGTGTCAGTGGTTTGGGATTCCCCTCAGAAAGCAGGAGGAGAATCCGGCTTTGTGATTGGCTACCTGTCACATTCAGCGTTAAGCTCCCAGTCGGGGAAAAACCCTGATTTAGATCGGAGCGGCCACGACGATCCACACTGCAGGATGATCGGTTAGGAAATCACCAGCAACAATCTTAGATCGGCCAACGATTTAAGATTGTCTTAAGGGGAAAATGGGGGCAAAAACCGTGTAGCATGAACTACTGCATTAGGTGGTCGGATGTGCCCCTTCTCTATTTAAATCTACTGATTACTGAATCAGACTTCATAATCTGCACTCTTTTGGTTGAATGCAGTATTTATTTCCACTTTGGCTTCATGTTTAGTTTTTATTCAAGTACGTTTTTTGTTAATGGAGACTGAGAATCCATTTTATTTTTATTTTTGGTTATCAGTTCCAGTGTTATGAGTTGTTTTGAAAATAAAGTGCATCTATGGCAGGAAATCGCTGCATTATTACGTCATTTCCATTAAATCAGTGACAAAAGGTCTTGAAACAATATAATCGTTTATCGCAATAATTTTTTAGACAATCACTCAGCAAAATTTGTTATGAAAGGCTTAGTCAAAAAAGGTCCTCAATAAGACAGATAGACAAGTACACACACACACACTAACTGTCTGTCTTCAGAAGGCCTTTGCCTGAACTTCCAGTCATTTTGCATCCATTAGTACCTTAGCAGCAGATGGGTCCGGGCTTTGGGCCCCATAAGGCCCAGCTGGTCCTCATAAAGTGAGAAATGCTGACACACACACACACACACACACACACACACACACACACACACACACACACACACACACCAGAGCCAACAAGAACAAGGAAAAAGTGAAGCGGAGCTGGAGGTCAGAAGGTCATGAGGCGGCGATGAGATCAGGAACAAGTTCTGGTAGCAGGGCGGGGTAAAAGGGCGAGGGCAGTTAGAGGAGGGGGGTAAATTACAGGGTAGGAGGGCAGAGGAAGGAGAGCGGGAAGCAAACCACAGAGATAATAGGAGAAATGCTGAAGGCAGCAGTAATTATGGAGGAAGAGACGGTGCTTTAATTAGACCAGGATGGAGAA